>NW_015176464.1:122615-187994 GCF_001447785.1 Gekko japonicus | reverse complement strand
TTTTTTCAGAGCAGTGCCCATGCTGTTTGCTGGAGGACACAAGGCCCACGTGGCAGAGGCTGGCTGGCAAATTTCTCCTGCCACATATCAATCAGTCGCTCTAGCAATGTGGGGCTTGGTGGGGGGGGGAGAGGAGGGGAGCCTCATGAAAGCACATAGGCTTGCCCAGAGTCGAGCCCTCAAGCAGTGATATGGGATTTCCAGTTGTCATTCTCACTGTTATTGAGAGGATAATGGCACATCAAGTCTCCAATAACTGGTCAACCATCTGCTTTGAGCAGGGTGGTAATTCCATCAGGACGAAGAAGCACAGCTTACCCACTCCCATGCTTACTCTGCCTGTCGGGTTTCTCTGTTCAGGTCATACAAGAGGACTCATTTTAACATTCTAATTCCAATACAAATGCACTGCCGACTTTCACGGGCTGTAGATTTGCTGCCTAATGATGCAATGCCTCAGGACGTTCTCCTGCACAAACCCTACTGAATCGAAGAGCAGCCACATAAGAACATGGCTAGGCTCTTATGCAGTGTCCATTCATCCCCAACAGACAGGCTAACAGAACTTAAGAAGCATCCCTAGAAATTTCACAATTAAAAAAAATTCCTCCTAATATAGGTCTGCAGAACTTGTGACCTAAACAAGCTAAAAAGGGCCTGCAAAGCATGTATTGTGACCTGATGTGTATGCTTGACAATGTTGGTTGCATGCAAGCCGGAAAACTGGAGCGTTTCTCAACACACAAACCGTGGGTGGGCTGCCATCGGATTAGCAGCATTTGGTTTGGTGAGCAGCAAGATTGCTCCTGCATCGCAGTGGCTAAACTTCTCGTGCTTCATACTAATAAATCTACTCCCCCCCACGCTTTACTTGAGTGCAACATTAGTCAGTGCTGCGTCAGTTTGCTGGGCAGAACCACCATCAAGGGGGCATTGGCAATTCCCACCCTTAGCAGAAAGCACTGGAAGGCAGCTGTTGATGCCTCCGTCAGCAGCAGTGACATCCTCGGTAGAGTGGAACTGGCCAATCAGCCACTGGCCAATCAGCCACTGGCCACTAGCACAGCACTGATTGAGGCTTCTGCCTTTCTCCCACTGCTGCTTCTTTGCACTTACCCTGTAGCTGCCACTGTCAGTTCTAGCTCGTGAACTTTTTTTTTGCCAAATAATGCTGTGTGTGTGTGTGTATAGAGGGAAAGCAAAAGGAGACATTAGTGTCCTGTGAAGATCCTTCAATTATATCCAGCTAACAGACACGGTTAGTGGGAAGATCAAGCCTTCTGAAGGAGATTGTTTCCCCCAAACATTGTGAGTCAAGTCTGGCCTTCCTGTGGTCCAGCCTTCTGCAACCAAGGAAATTCCAAGAGTTTAACAGAGGACCCAAGCTGGCCAAATCAGAATATTCAGCCCGGTTATTTGAACCAGCTCTTTAAAACAGACTGGTTTAAAAGGAAATCCAAATTTAACACAAAGACATTTTAAGAGATCATAAGTGCAGACTCTTTAACACCATGGTCCTCCCCACGGTGTTATTCTGCCTGCCAAAGTGTTCCCTGGCAGCAACATAATCCTTCCCTAAAGCAAAGAGCCAGCCCTGACTTTCCTCTATGTCGTTGGAACAGGAGGTGTTTCAGAAGAGCCCAGAAGGCATTGCTTTTATATCTTTTTGGGTCATCTATTTGGGAAAGTGCCTCCAACATAAAAGGATGCTTTGCATGGAATATTGGGTGGAACATTTTGTTCAACAGTTTGCAGTCCCCCCCCCCCCCCCCCCCCCCAGCCATTCTGTTGTAGTGCCATCTACCTGTTCTCTAGATTACAAAAGTGTCCACTGGTTCAATGAGGTGGGAGATTTTTGCCTTGGTCCTCCAAAAAACGCACTGAGAAAAAGCAAGCTTTAACAGCATATAATACTATAAACCAGGAGCTGTATATCTGACTTCTTATTCATTTTATTGCTTTTATATTCCTCCTTTCTTCCCCACTTTTTTCATGGAAGTGACTTACACAGAATTCCTAGCAGCTCTCTCATCCAGGCACTGACCAGACCCAGATCTGATGATCTTTTATTTATTTATTTATTTATTACTTTCGTCTTACTATCCCGCTCTAATCCCCGAAGGGGTCTCTGAGCGGCTATGCAGTTATCCATTTGCAAGGCTATTGTACATTTTATTCCATGCCTTGGGACTTCTGAAGTCAAGCACCATAAATATGACACAAGAGGCCATGTATTTAAGCAGTCAGCCAAAGAACATGGGCATGAAGAAATGCAACTTTGCCCAGCAGTTACTGGCCTTTGTTTCTGGAAAGTTCAGGGAACTCAGCCTGCAAGAAAGCTATCTAGCTTAAATCCTTCCTTTCATACTTGCTCCCATATCTAGCAGTGCTGCTCTTGTCCTATGCAGAATTACACTCTCCTAAATCCATTGGAGACTATGTGTTTAGAAGAGTGTAATTCACTGTGAATTCTGTAGGGCAAGGGGCATACAGGTAGCAACACCTGAAGCAGAACATCACCCGCCTCCTCCCTGCTTTGGCTTTTGGGACATTATTTCTGAAATCCTAATGAATATTTGCTAAATGGGAAAGGAGCCCCATTGAAAACAATGCCGTTTATTTGACTGGCAACTTAAAGCATGATTTAAATCAGTGCTTTAAACCAATATGCCCTGCCAATAAGTGTCTACGTGCTGCCTAAGTGGAGCAACCAAAACAGGATTGTCAAAGGTGGTGATCCAACCATCTTCCACGTAGCCGTCCTTCCAATGTGGCTCTTCCTCCTTAGACTGGAGGAATGCTTCAAACCTGAGTCAAAAGGAACAGTGGGGTATAAACATTTTAATAAAGAAATAAACTTTGCTCAGAGTAGTGGTAGGATAGGGGTAGGATCCAGCCCGAGGACACCAAGCATGGCTGGTGGGTGGCATTTATCTTGGTGGGTCACAAGTTACGCAGCACTGTACTAGTGTCACAAAATCTTTTAGACTGCCTCACCTCAGCTACATCCTTTCCAATCAAGAAAAAGGGCAAGTAATTCAGCACTCTCTCTTACTGGAAAGCACAATGATTGCAGGAGTCTTCTGTCCAGCTTTGTCTCTTAAAAATGGAACCATATTAGAGCAAACCTGCAAATAAGTCAGAGATGCTTCAGAAAGTGTATCTAAAACTATCTAAAAAACAAAGTTTGAGTCCAGGGGCACATTTAAGACCAGCAAAGTTTTATTCAAGGTATAAGCTTTCACGTGCACTGGTTTAAAACGGTATCTGAAGAAGAGTGGCACTGGATTCAAAGTTTGTTCTGCCACTTCAAACCAACACAGAGATGCAATAAAGATGGTACATCCCAAGTTTCAACATTTTCTCCCCCCCCCAAAAAAAAGAACTTGCATTTCATTTTAATATAAAAACTGTCTTGCTGGATGAGGCCATCTGGCTCAGCACCTTCTTTAGTAATTTCCCCACCCCCAATGAAGGAGCGAACAGAACACAGAAGGGGTACTTCACTGCTGAAGTTACTGTGGTACTTCACAGCTGTTCTCTGAGAAAGTAAATGGATGCACCCTTCTGAGCACTTCATCACACGCTTCCATGAGATGAAGAAACTAGAGGCAAGGATGAGTCAATTTGACTCTTTTTGGAGGGGTGGCAATGAGAGGAGGCAGAACACGGTCAGATTTGTGCCCTTTTCATTAACCCCTCCCCCCGACCCTGCTACCTACCATACAGCCTGCAGGAAACCCTAGGAACTGAACTGACTTTTGATATCACTGACACAGCCTATTTGATGTGCTAGTATGTGTGTGAGAGTGTTTGTGTTTTCGGTTTTCTTTTGCAACATCTTCAGCCCATCTTGGAGACTCCATCTCTACCCAATTATTTTAGACTTTAGAGGCTTGCAAGCTGGACCAATTTAAACAGTATTTCTGCAGCCGACTGTATCCATCATGACAAAATTCTCTGAGGCTGCCATCTTAAACATGCATCCTCAGAAGCAAATCCCTTTCAAAATGAAAAGCCCTTCTCCACCCAATTAAACTGGGTTCAGATTAGGTTGCATTTTTTTAAAAAAAATACAAGTTAGGAGGAACTTCAGATTAATCAGAGAAACATCCCATACAGACAAAAAACAGTCTTTTATAGCAGCAATCCTAAATGTGCTTATTAGGGAAGAGAGCCGATCTGGTGGGGATTACTCCTGAGTAAGCATGCACTAGACTGCCCTGCCCAGACCTAATCAAATCAAACTGCACTGCACAGACCTAATACAATCAACCTGCACAGATCTAATCCAATCAAACATCCCATCTACCCCCAAGGCTGTCCGGGGCGAACTGCCGACTTGCCCTCCGAGGAGGCCCAGTGGAGGCGAACGGCAGTGAGATCTGAAGCGGCTTGGAATCCAAACGGGGCCCTCTCCTGCCGCCTCTTTTGGTTCCACAAGCCGTGGAAAGGCAGCTCAGCTATGCGGAAGGCACTCGGGAGGCTCTCTCCCTTTCAGCCGGCTGCCCTCTTGCTGCGAATGGCCACTCGGCAGAAGAGGCGGGGAGGGGGGGGAGTAACGGTGCAGGGAAAAGGGCAGCTTCTCCGCCAAGGCGAGCAAGAGCCCGAGCGAGCGAGCGAGCGAAAGGGGTGGTGGTGGTGTCAAGGGCGATCCCCGCAACGGAATCCGAAGGGGGGACTCTAATTATTGCCCTCCTAGCCAAGCGGTGCCACGAGCCATCCAAGGAGTCGATGCGCCCCTGCCCCTCTCCCCCAAGCGCCCAAACGCACCCTCGGAGCCCACCGCTCTGCCCGCGACCGAGCCCACCTTCCCGAAGCCCAGCCTGCCTGCCTGCCCCCCCCCCCCTCGCCATGCAAGAGCCGAGAGGACGCCTCGACTCACCCATGGAGTCGGAGAGGGGGATTGCGCTGGGACGCGGCTGAGTCAGGGCCTGGCGCATGGTGGCGGCTTCTCCGGCGCGCTCCTTGGCGCTGGCGGGCCTGTGGGGCAAAGGGGGCTTCGCGGCACCTACCGACCGCCGCACATCCGCCCTCCCTCTCTCTCTCCCTCTCTCTCTTTCTCTCTCTGCCCGAGGCTCGTGCTCCGGGCGGCAGCTAGAGGCGGCCGTCGACGCTTGCGCAAGCCGGAGAGGACGCAGCCAGCCCAGCTCCCTACAAAACGAGGGGAGGGAGAGGGGCTTCCTGCGGAAAAGGGTAAAAGTCGGATCTACATGGATCCTCATGAATTCATATGATTTTACATTGAAACGAAATAAAACTACAATCATGTTGTAGGCCATGTGTTAATCTATAGAGGGCACCACAAAAAACATGCATCCACATATTTGTGGCACCACAACAGCGCAAACACATGATTCCAAAGCATGGACCCTCATGAATTCATATGATTTTTAGCTGAAACAAAATAAAACCACCATCATACTGCAGACCATGCCTTAGACTATAGGCAGCACTCCAAAAATCATGCCCCCACGAATTCGTGGCACCACAAAACTGCAAAAACATGGTTCCAAAGCACGGATCCTCAGGGTTGTTCAATTGGGTCACTCCAAACACACCATCAAATCACATAACACGTCCACAGCTTGCACCACAAAAATCACAGATCCACGGCTTCGTGGTGACACCATTCTGCCGCAGTGGGCAGCCATAACTTTTTAAAGAGCCCCTAACAAGACCTGGGGGAGCCAGAATGACCTCTCGCGCGAGAGGTGGAATTTGCCCGTAGGACTCCAAGGCCACCACCCCGGGGCTCAAAGAGGCGGAGGAACATTTCGCGCCCCTCCCTCCGTTGCCGCTGCCATTAGTGCTGCTGCCGCCGCGGGCAGCCATAACTTTTGAAAGAGCCCCTAACAAGACCTGGGGGAGCCAGAATGCGTTGCTCGGCCATCACACCCGAGAGGTGGAATTTGCCCGTAGGAACGTTTCACGCCCCTCTCCCCACGCCATTGCTCCTGCCATTAGCACTGCTGCCTCTGTGGGAAGCCATAACCTTTTAAAGAGTCCCTAACAAGACCTGGGGGAGCCAGAATGACCTCTCATGCCGCTCGGCCATCACACGCGAGAGGTGGAATTTGCTGGTAGGACTCCAAGGCCACCACCCTGGGGCTCAGAGAGGCGGGGGAACATTTTGCGCCCCTCCCCCCGCCGTTGCCGCTGCCATTAGTGCTGCTGCAGCCGCGGGCAGCCATGTGCCCATGGACATCAGATGGGATTTGTTGGTGTGTTCATGATGACCCAACGCAAAAGCCTTGAGGATCCATGGGAATCATGCTTTGGAACGATATTTTTGCAGCATGTTGCCATGGATCCATGAATTCTGTGGAGCAAGTAGTGGCCATGGACATGATATGGGATTTAATGGTAAGTTTAGGTGTTCCAACATAAAAACCCCAAGAATCCATGAGGACCCATGCTCCAGAACCATGTTTTGGCTTCACGGTATTGCCACAAAGCCATGGATCCATGACTTTTGTGGTGGAAGCTGTGCCCATTGACATGATATGTGATGTGATGGTGAGTACATGGTGACCCAACACAGAAACACTGAGGATCCATGAGGATCCGTGCTTCACAACCACGAAGCCCGGGACCCATTAATACTGTGGTGTAAGTAGTGGCCATGGCCATGGTATGGGATTTAATGATATCTTTGGCGTGTCCCAACACAAAATCCCATAGCATTCATGAGGATCCATGCTCCAGAACCATATTTTGGCTTCATGGTGTCACCATGAAGCCATGGACATGTGATTTCTGTGGTGCATTCTGTGGCCATGGACAAGGTATGTAATTTAATGGTGATGTTGGAGTGACCCAACACAAAAACCTTAAGGATCCATGAGGATCCGTGCTTTGGAATAATGTTTTTGCAGCATTGTGTTGCCACGAAGCCGTGGCAACATGAATTCTATGGTGCAGGCTGTGGCCATGAACATGATATGGGATTTAATGGTATGTTTGGGATGTCCCAACACAAAATCCCCAAGGATCCATAAGGATCCGTCCTTTAGAATCATGTTTTTGCAGAATGGATTCACCACGAAGCTGTGGATCTGTGAGTTTTGTGGTGCAAGTTGTGGCCGTGGATGTGCTATGTGATTTCATGGTGTGTTTGGGGTGACCCAATTGAAAAACCGGGAGGATCCACGAGGATCCGTGCTTTGGAACCATTTTTTTGTAGAATGGGGTCGCCACGGAGCAGTGGACATATGATTTCTGTGGTGCATTCTGTGGCCATGGACAACAAGGCATATTATTTGATGGTGATGTTGGGGTGACACAATGGAAAAATCATAAGGGTCCAACCATGTTTTTGCAGCATGGTGTTGCCACAGAGCCGTGGCACCGTGATTTCTGTGAAGCAGGCTGTGTCCATGAACATGATATGGGATTTAATGGTATGTTTGGGGTGTCCCAACACAAAAACCCCAAACATCCATGAGGATCCGTGCTTCAGAATCATGTTTTTGCAGAATGGATTCACCACGAAGCTGTGGATCTGTGATTTTTGTAGTGCAAGCTGTGGCCGTAGACATGTTATGTGATTTGATGGTGTGTTTCGGGTGAACCAGTTGAAAAACCCTGAGGATCCATGAGGATCCGTGCTTTGGAACCATGTTTTTGCAGTTTTGTGGAGCCACGAATTCATGGGGGCATGATTTTTGGAGTGCTGCCTATAGTCTAAGACATGGTCTACAGTATGATGTAGGTTTTATTTCATTCCCGCGTAGAAATCATATGAATTCATGAGGATCTGTCCTTTGGAATCATGTGGGTGCCCCTTGCAGACTAACACATGGCCTACAATATGATGGTGGTTTTATTTTGTTTCAGTATAAAAATCATATGAATTCATGAGGATCCATTTAGATCCGACTTTTACCCAGACCCGCTTCCTGCCTGCCTGCCCACGCTTTTGCGCAGCCGGCTGGCCACAACTGGGCAAACGTCCGCTCCGGTGGGTTATTGTCTGCATATATGTTCCTGCTGGCTCCGATCCATCCTTGGAAAGGGAATTCCTGAGTATCATTAGGCAAACATGAGAAGCCACGATGAGCTCGGATTCAGGGTTGCCACCCTACTCAAGAGCCTCCCCATGTTGACTCGAAAATGAGTCCCAAGCACAGATAAGGTGGACTGATGGGTAGCCTGTCTTGACTGATCACCAGTCTTTCCCACCCATCAATTGACTGATGAATGATGGAGTCAGTAAACTTCTCTAGATGTCCAACCACATTATAGATTCCCTGTTTAGATCATTGAAGGAAGGAAAGATGATGTACAATTTAATGAAGACACTGCTCTTATCCATTGAAAAATAAAGCAAGATTCCATTGGCACTGTCAAGATGAACAAAATGTATTTCAGCATAAACTTTTAGGTTGCATATAGTTTCCATCCCTAACAACTAACTTGTATTATAACTCTAGCTGCTATAGTTGGCACTATCTGCATCTGATGAAGTGACCCTCTGACCAACAATAGCTTATGCTGGAACAGGACTGTCAAGTGCTAATGAACTCCTGTTTCGTTTTGCTGCTACAGACTAACACAGATATTCCTGTGGAATTTTCTCTGCAGAAAGAAGGGGTCACTTTTAATTAGTCTTTAATATTTAATATTGCATTTAATACATCAGAACCAAAATAACCTCAAAATTATAGAGGAGTGCTTTTAAATCTCAGTTCCATTGACTTAAACTGTCTCCCACCCAATTAATCGAGTTTCATAAATCTGCTAATCAAGTCAATGAACATTTGCTCCCTTAGATTTGTTTATTTGGTTATTTATATTCCACCTTTCTGTTTGTCCAAGGCAACTTGTTTAATTTTAATATTTTATTGAACAAAGCACTGAGCCTGTCAATCAATAGAACAATAAAATATTAAAATTAAACAAGTTATCACATTAAGCAAAACAAGCGAAGCAAACTGCAGCATAAAAATCAAATTGCTGAATGCTCAGCTGAAACCTGATGCCAGCAATGAATCAGAGTCCTTCAATGAAGAAAGGATGCATCAACATTAAGAATTTAAAAGTTTCATAAGCAACAAATCCACAAAACAGCTATACATTACTGAGTTCATTCTGTAGGCATTGCAGAATGAGGGTACCAGGCAGCAGCATCCTAAGCAGTTACTCCCTTACACAATACAATGTTCTTAGAAGGGTATAACTTTGTTTAGGATGGCACAGCAAGTTTCATTCACTTTACATATACTTTTAAATCTCTGAAGCACTGTCAACATTACTAATTTAATCAATTCCCGTATCTCAATCACTCATTCTCTTTAGAAGTCTATGCTCTCCAGCAGTGTGCAAAGTCAAGCCTTGCTGCAGCTGACAAATTTAACATGATGTCTTGATGTTGTCTCAGAATTGGCACTATGGAATCTAACAGGAAGGTTTCTGGTAAACATGAGAGATCCATATTCCTAATATAGTATTAACAACCACACTCCCAACATTTTGCTCCCTCATAATTCTTTCTTTGGCAGCTCCTCTGAACTAGTGAACAGCATGTGGAACTTGTGTGAGGAAAACCTGGTTTCCCAGTCCTTTTCGTGGTACTGCTTTGAGCATTGGTGTTGTATAGTGGTTAGAGTGTTGGCCTAGGGCTTGGGAAGTTTGCTGGGTGATCTTGGACCAGTCACACACACTCAGCGGAATCTACATCACAAGGTAATTGTGAAGATAAAACAGAAGAGAGGAGAACAATGTAAGTTGCTTTGGGTCTCCATTGTGGAGAAAGACCGCATATAAATCCAGTAAATAAATAAAAAAAAGATTGTAAATTCCCAGTGCTGCTCTATGTAGGATCATTGGCTGCTGTAATTCTGTGTACCTTAAATACTCCAGGAGCTGAAATCAATTGGTGGTTTTTTCCCTCCTACATTTTTGCAATGAACGTAAAATTCAGCCTTATTGGCACAAAAAATGGTTCTTAGTTTCGGCTTTGGGGCTTTTAAGTCATATATGCAAAATTCATTAACAGGGAAATTTACCAAAACACTTGAAACAACAGGAGAGCCATTCCTCAGTTCAAACCCATTCTGCTTTCTCATCCCAGATGTGTGGAGGTGGGCTGTGTTCATGAAGAAAATGTACTGGGCACATGGATCAGAGATAGTCTTGTTATTATTAGTAGTGGATAGACCAGGCTAGCCTGATCTCATCAGATCTTGGAAGCTAAGTAGGGTTGGCCCTGGTTAGTATTTGGATGGGAGACCATGAAGGAATACCAGGGTCTCTATGTAGAGGCAGGCAATGGCAAACCACCTCTGCAAATTGAAAGCAAAATAAATAAAGATCCAAAAGTGGTCTGGGATTCACTCCTGCCTTAAAATAACCCAGTATGTAAGTAGCACGGTGATAGACACGTTTATTGTTGCATGAAAAACTGTCTCATATTTACTGTTTGTATTAGAGATATTCAGGCAAGACTATGAAAATCTCTCACTGAGTCTCGATTCCCGTGGTCAAGGACTACTGGGGCATTTTTGCTTGTAATAGCTGAGGTGCTTTTTTTAAATTGCTGAATAAAAATTGGAAGCACATTAATGCAACTGCCTGAGATGAATTTTGTCCAGCACTAAAATATGTTAAGCACTTCAGTGGAAGAACACTGTCCTTGAGGCTGCAATCCTGCACACATTTAGTGGCAAGTACGCCCTCCTCAACAAAGTGAGTCTAACGTCTCAAGCAGGACTTAAGCAGGACTCCCAAGAGCAATCAGTGGCCCCCATACAAAGATTCTCTCTCACATCACCCCAACCAAACCTAACCCATCATAGGAAAATTAATTTTGTCTCCCTTGAGAGCTAATGTGGTGTAATGGTTAGGCTATCAGACCAGGGGATCTGGGAGCCACAGCTATAAACCCCTATTTTGCCATGGAAGCTGGCTGGGGCAACCCTGGGCTAAGCTCCATCTTAGCCTAACCTATTTCACAGGGTTGTTGTTGTAAAGATAGAGGGGGCAGGAGAATGATGTTGTAATCCACTCTGAGTTCTAATGGGGAAGAAAAGTAGGGTATAAATAAATATAGGATTGGAGTGTACATCTTTTCCACATAAATCAATGAGCCATAACATACAATTCCTTCCTTTCTTTTCCCCGTGTTCTGTTCCTGCAATCTCTTTATTTTTATTACAAAAGTGTAATCTTATAATTATTTTATTTGAACTGTGCTCATTTACGTGGATGTGTCCATTATTCAAACACACAGAACAGCAGAGCAGATTGCAATCATAAAGAATCTAGCCAGAAGAGCAATCATATCCAGAAGGGGGCAGACTAAAGAAGATATTCAAATGAAATCTGGACCCCCAAGCAGTGTAACATGAAGCCACTTACAGGGACAACAGACCTGGAACCAAAATAGAAAAAGGATTTGGAAATTACTGCTCTCCTGCGGCAGAGACAGCATGTCACTTCTGTCCCAATGTGGCAAACATAATTTATGGGCATTATACTTAATCCAAAGCTTTAATATGGGGCACAATATTAGTGTGTTGCTGGGAAGGGTTTTCTTATTTTGGTATTTCAGGAAAGAGCAGAACATAGCCAGGTCTTTGGGATAGTAGTTAGCAAAACTGTCTGGAGTATTTGGCAGATACACTGGAAGATCTACTGAGGATTTGATTGATTCCACAAGAAGTTCCCAATACAACCATGATCAAGTTTATTAACTTCCCTCCTCCAAGAATGGCTTCCCCCACAGCTCTCTTCTGCCTTTATCTGCAGTAAGGATCCAAAATAGCTTACATCATTCTTCTCTCTCCCATTTTATCAACCCTGTGAGGTAGGTTAGGCTGATGGATGAGGAAGATTTTAAATTTTTTGCTGAGCAAAAATTGGAAGCTCATTTCACTCCTAATGCAAACTCAGAGCAGTGATTCATGCATATAGGCAATGGGCAGCCGCTGAGAGTGGGTAATTCTGCTGTGTCTTTGCATCAATAGTAATGGAATGATTCTACTGTCTCTGATACAGAGATGGGGGCCAGCTAAGAAGGATGAAGGAGGTGAGGCCAGAGAGAGCAGTAAGTCATGCTGAGACGGCCTTCTCCAAGGGTGGCTAGCTTGGGTTCATATGAACCATGCATGATTTCATTTCTTTCTTTCTCATGGTGCACTGATGTGCCATAAAAAAACCCCAGTGTGGACATAACTGTTTCAGGACAACTGATCGTTTTCTGCTGTTTTGGAAATTTTGGAGAGTCTCCCAAGCTTTTCTGTATGCATAGCTAAAGCATTTTGGTTTTTCCCATGCCTCTGGAACCAATCACTTTGTAGTGGTGGTGAGGCTTAAGGGCAGGCACCATACAATGATGTGAAGCAGCAAAATAAAAGTAATAGTAATAATAACAACGTCCCACTAAGGGTTTGTCAATCGGCTCAGTGCTCTGACAGAACACTGGAAGGACAGATTTAATACTTTCTGAACAATAGGTTAGGACAGGGGTCCTCAGCTTTGTTGACATTTTTGGAGTTTTGACATCGGGTATTGGGTGCCACCACAAAATGATTGCCATTTGGTTCAATCACAAGATGTTGGGAGGTTCCTCCTATGATGGAGGCAGCTGTGCCTCCTGCGGACAAACAATGATGCCTTCTGGACTCTTCTGAAGCACCACTGAACTGGAGGAAAGCCAGGATTGCCTCTGTGCTTTGGGCACAAAGCAAGTAAGCGTCAGGGGGAACACATTGGCAGACACCCAAAGGCACCGTGCAGGGGATCAGTGGACAACAACGCTGCTTGAAGGTTTTCCTTTCTAAGGAAAAGGGCTACAAGTTGGCTATTTTATTGAAATGCAACCCATTTGAGAGAACAGGACTAGCATTTCTCTAAGTCAGTGACCCTCAAGCTTTCTGAAGTGGGGCTACTTTTTAGAATCCACTAAGCTTATTCAATTTCAATTTCAATTTATTACAGGTCTTTATGACCGAAGTCTTGACCAAGAGGATACCAAAGGGGGGTAAAATAGGTACATAAAATAGACATAAATATGTCAAGGTACATAATAACAGTCACATAAAACCCAGGCTGAGCCCAGAGATTAAAAATAACCTAACTACACTTGGGGCGGAGCCAACTAACTAAAATCATCCGAAGATTAAAAATCGGTGTCGAAGTTTTCAGAAGTGCTGGACTTATTGTAGTTCTCAGGACACCCTCGCAAAGTAACCTCAGACTACTTCCTACCAAAACCTGCAAGAATCTCACATCAGGTAACATTGAACCCATTTATATTTTTCATGTTTAATATTTATATAAATATACCATGATTCTGACACAGGGCTGTATTTCTTGGCTATCTCACACATTATGTGGAGGCAAGCTCAGATGTGCCATCCAGCCTCCTCTCCCAGCTCATTCTCCCCCCCCCTTCTAGCCTTACGACACACCTGTAAGAGAGTTATGCCCCACAGTCTGAGAATCACAGCAGCAGGCCAATAAAATGCCTGGGATTTGAAGACAAAGAGAATTCCAAGTCAGGGTGTAGACTTTCCAAATTCCGGGGGGGGGGGGGGCTGGGGCTGGGCCAGAGGCATTGCTGTGCCAGGTCCTTAAAAGAACCGAGGCCCAGTGACATCATAGGGAGGAGCCAGTGATGTCACAGGTCATTGTCACTATTTATGGAGGCGGAGCCATGTGGGATTTAGGAAGGGGTTCTCCAGAAATTTAGGGGGACCTGGAAAATCTTGAGAACCCCCCTAGCCAGGCCCAACGGCTCAGAAACAAAGCATGGCATGGGCAAAATCCTCTACATAAAACCCTGGAGAACCACTGCCAGTCTGAGTAGACAATGATGACACTGATAGACTGATGGTACAGAAATCATGCTTTGTGTGCCAAAGGACAAAGGTTTAAACCGAGAAGGTCTAAGAAAACGGGTGTTGGAAAGGATCTTTCTTTGTGTGAATCTCTAGAGATCACCTACATCAGAGCAGACCATGCTGAAGTAGATGGACCAATGGCATCATGGGGGGAGGAGAGAAGTGATTGCTGGATAAAAAAAGAATACAGGGGAGGGGGGGAAGATCCCTAGCAACCGATACCAAAAGGAAAGGGAGAGGTGGTAACTGTTCCTATAACAATACTAAAAAGGTAAAGGTAAAGGTTCCCTTGCTCGAAAGCCAATCGAATCAGACTCTAGGGTTGCGGTGCTCATCTCTGTTTCAAAGCCGAAGAGCCAGCGCTGTCCGAAGATGTTTCCATGGTCATGTGGCCGGCATGACTAAACACCAAGGCTCATGGAACGCTGTTACCTTCCCACCGAAGTGGTACCTATTTATCTACTTGCAATTTCTTGCTTTCGAACTGCTAGGTTGGCAGGAGCTGGAACTAGAGACGGGAGCTCACTCCGTCATGCGGCGCACTTGGGTCTCGAACTGCTGAACTACCGACCTTCCACAGCCTGCAGTTTAGCGCCTTAACCACTTGAGCCACCGCAGCTCCTATAACAGTACTACCCTTGAGTAAAAATGGAAATGGAAAATTAAGGGAAGGGGCTTGACTCCTGTGCCTTAACGTCAACCTATTGTCTTACACTATCATGCTGAAATTAAATATGAAAATTTTGCCTCATCATGATATGTGAGGAATCGTTTCGGCCGCAAAATGTCTCGCAGGTCAGTCTGCTGCTAAAAGCACAGGAACTGGGCCAGTAAAAAAATACGTGGCAATCCAAGTTGCATCCTGAGCAGATGTCTCATTCTCCCACACACACTACACCACTTCATCAGGGACAAAATGTGTGAATGAGTGAATGTTTAGTGTGCATCACATATCTGTGTCGTGGGGCATCCATTAGATAGCAGCTCAACAACGCCATGGGGCATGCAATGTGAGCTGTCCTGCTTGGCTGCAAACCTCAGAGAGTTCATGGAATTATAGATGGCTGGGAAACTGACACTGCAGAATCCCACCTCTGGCCAGCCAGAACTCAAAAGTGATAAATATAGCAACCCCCCAACTGCTAAAGAGATCAAGCATTCGTACAAGGTACCCCGCTGACTGACAGGGACATATTGGCACATATATTCAGCCTCTCTTTGCTTAGGTCTTGCCATTTTGTAATACTGTATGAACTGATTTCCCCAGCCCCCACAGGTAGAGACGACACTGATTCTCTTCCCAGAGAGGCTCTTGTTTTCCTGAAATTTCTCTTAAAGTAGACTGCATTATTCAAGTCTACGACTCTACTTTTGAAGAGGGCCTTCATTCCTATCCGGACTCCTATTGCATGATCTCATCTGCCTGATGAAAGCAATTCACTTACTGACTTTCTGCTTACAGCTTACCACTTCCTTGCAACGTCGAAAAAGCAACGCATTTCACCTGCTGCTGGAGGTGAAGTCAAAGAAAGAGGTCTCTTCTTGGTCATTTGTGCTTGATTTTGCTTCTCAGTTTGCTTCCCATAAATGTGTGTGTGATGGGAGTTATGGGATTATTCCAAAGAGAGGGTTTAGTTCAAGAATTCTCCAGGGTTGGCGGATGTGGCAGAAAGAGCTGCGTGCACCATTAGCCTGAGATGTGACTACATCCATACTAATTATTCCATTTTTTTCTGCATTTTGTACAAAGCCATGGAAATGAATGCCACCTCCAGAGGTGCTGAGGACTACCATGGGAACTATAAGCTAAGGCTGGTAAGTAAGTGCTTCTCGATAGCAACAAGGAAAGACTGTCAAGGGCAGCTAATCGCCTTTCATGCCCAACTGCACTAGATATGGTGGATTCATATGCAGAACTGAACTGTCCTTGCTGATGGTTAGTCCTTGCCACCCTTCTTCCAAGAGCTGGAAGAGATCAGGAAAATATAGAGGGGAAAGTACAATAATACAGAATGCAGAGCTAGATTTTGTGGCTGTTGATAAGAAAATGCTGGCTGGAAAGTTGTTGCTGGTTACAAAAATAGTTGATGCTGAAAACATTAATTGGTTCATTGATGCCAGTCATTACTTTGTCCATCCCAGACTAAAAGGATTTTAGTACGATTTTACTGAAGGAATCCCTATGAAAAAGTGCCACATCCAGATAGTTTTGTTGCAAATGTTCCTATGCTTGTATAGAATCTATATGAACTTTGCATGGTTTAGCTGAGGTCTTCGATCAGTCCCCCATCCAAGTCTGAATCCAGCTAGCCAGTGTGTCAGCTAGTTGCATGGACCCTATTATTGGCTGTGTTGTTGCTTCCAGAGATGTATCTGTGCCAATTTGCATGAGCAACACACAACTGGGACAATGCACAGACCATTTTTAATGTGATCCATTCCCACTGTGGAATGCAACCTTGAAAATACTTTTTCACAGGGCTCATGTAGGGGAGGTAATGTCTAAATTGTCCTGAAGTTATCAAAATAAGGGATGGTGGGAGAAACTCCAAGATAGTTAGCATTCCATCTCTGGTCATGGCCATCATAGGATTCCAATTTTCTGAGGACAAGGGATTCTGAGGTCACATGAAGGAGTGAAGAAGAATTACTTCTGATACCAAAGAGCGATAACTGGGATGCAGTGGTTGGGTTTTAATGATTGCCATAAATCTGGAGGAAGGCCTCCTGGTTCAGATCATATCAGCTAGTGACTATAGGAGATCGGGATCTCTGACGGGGCAGCTCTTCTTGTTATTCCCTATGGTTGATCACTTGATGACTCACTGCTAAATGTGTGAGCTGACTCTATTGGAAGCATTGTCACTGGAGGAAATACAAGGTGATGTGATCTATCCATCAGAGGAGGCTTATTCAGATATGCAAATCAAGTGATGAATGTGCACTGGTGAACCAGCCCAATGAATGTTCTGTTCTTTGTGAAATAAGAAGTTTTCACACTCAGATTTAATTGGATGGGGGGAGTAAAAAATGCTCCATCTGAACTGCATACTAATCGGTGCATATTTATCCAACCGATGTGGCAGATTCTGATTTTCTACACTAGAGGTCTGCAACGTTGGCTCTAGAGTCAGATAGGGTCTCAGTATGGGAACCAAAAATGGCTCTTTAAGAAAGAAAATGAAATCTTCAAGTTACGGTATATTGGAGAGTAGGTGGGACATGAGTAACCGATATACGAAGGGAATCGCAGGCAAAGATTTTTTATAGAAAAAGCTTCTTAGAGATCCTTTACAGAAAGGGAAATGATAGAGGTAAACTGTGGCCAGTAATGCAAGTGTGAACCTGGCACAGATTTATACCAGCACACTAAAAAAATTGTGCAGAGTGCTTCTGTATATATTTATGACTTATTGTGAGACTTTGATGTGATGCTTCCTAATAATGGACTCACAAGAACCAGTGTTTGGGCTGCAGGAACTTTATGGCTTACTAATTAATGTGCCAATTATAAGTAATTTTAACTTATATTTTCAGTCATGTAAACAGGCTCTCTCATACTGGTTCTTTGTTAACCTTTTGCTCTGATTTTTTTTACATAGTTTGTAAAAGGTTTAATTTTAAAAGGTTGTAGACACTTGTTCCACACATTCCCTAGCACAGAGGGAGTGTGCAACAGACCTGAATGGTCAACTTTGTGTCCATTTTAGCGATATCAGATTCCATGCAAACCAAAAGTTCAGTCTGTTCCTGTTGCAAATGTCACTAGAAACTGACATGATAAATCACAACGCCCCAAAATATAGTGATACAACATGCCTAGAGTTGCCAGCTCTGGGTGGGGAAATTCCTGGAGATTTTGGGGGTGGAGCCTGGGAAGTTGGGGTTTGGAGAGGGGAGGGACTTCAGCCAGGTATAATTCCATAAATACCAACTTCTGGATGGCTGGAAACCTGCTAAGCTTGGTCTAGTGGTTAAGAGCAGTGGCAGGACTCTAATCTGGAGAACCGGGTTTTATTCCCCACCATGAAGCCAGCTGGGTGACCTTGGGTCAGTCACAGTTCTCTCGGAACTCTCTCAGCCCCACCTACTTCACAGGGTGTCTGTTGTGGGAAGAGGAAGGGAAGGTGATTGTAAGCCGCTCCAAAACTCCTTCAGGTAGTGAAGAGCGGGATATAAAACCTACTCTTCTTCTTCCTCCTCCTTGTTATTTTCTCCGGGGAAATTGATCTCTGTTATTGTAATCTGCATAGCCAACAGATCTTCGGTGGTAAATCAAAAACCCTGCTGAGCAAAAGTCCCACCTAGCCCCCCTCACTTTCTAAAAACACTTGGTGAGCACCTAGTAAGGAGTCAGTCGGTGCCACAGCACCCCAAGGCATCGTGTTGGGGACCCCTGATTTAAAGTGTTTCCCAAATGAACAGTGCAGTCCTATGCAGAATAACACACTACTAAATTAGTTGTTGTAGATTTTCCGGGCTGTACGGCCGTGGTCTTGGCATTGTAGTTGTGATTGGCATCCTCAGAGGTATAACACGGAAAGATGGAGTACTCCCTGTGTCAATGTGAGAAGAAAAATGGCAGGCAGGTAATTTATATCTACTCAGGAAGGTGGGGTAGGGCTGAGTCATTATCTTGTAGGAATTTCCCAGGCTGTGACATGCTAATGGAGGAGCTTTCCTGAGGAGGTTCTTTTGTATATGGATTGGCTGTTGAAAGTCTATCTGTAGTGCTGTTGTAAGATGTAGAGCATTTTGTGTTTTTCAGGACAGGAAACCATGCCCTATTAACTAATGAACTCCAGCTGTGAAAGCCTTAGACAACACTTCTAAATTCATTGACATCAGTGGACTTAGAAGGGTGTAACTCTGTTAGTCCTGCAAAATCTGGGCATGGAGGCCTGGTGGTTCACAGAACTCTTCAGGGGAAGATGGAACTGGATAGACAAATCCTTTTTTAATTATGTGGGTCAGCAATCTTATGTATATGTATAGTTACTCATCCTATCGAGTTTGATGGTGCTTCCACCCTGGTATTAGTTTTGCACCTGTAGCCTGCAATCCTATGCATACTTACTTGGGAACAAGCTCCACTGAACACAGTTCTCTTGAGAATAAGCATGAAAACAAGGTCATGCTGCATGTTTATGGGCAAAATCCAAATTACACACCATTTATTTCACTGGGAGAAAGTCAAGCAAGTATAAACTCTGCCTTTGAAATCGACAGGACTGTTTTACTTTTGGTTGGATTGTGCTCTTATATCCTAGTTTAATTTTTAGTTTCTCTTATCTAACGTGACTCAGACACTCATGATTCACTGATGGACGGAATGTCCTATGCGAAGCTGTTATGTAAGTGACAGGAATCCTTTCTCAGGCCAGCTCTGTCTGTCTGGACCAAGAAGTGCTGGTATTAAGTCTGCCATGGGGGTGGGGGGTGGGAGACGGTGTTGGTTGCTGTAAGGTCAATGTAGCCTTGCATAGCCTGGGTGGATCTTTTGGATCCACAAACCCTCCCATACATGCACAATAGGATATAATAGGATCCAAGGCTTACTCTATAATTTATTTTCAGGGCTTCTTTGCCCTTGGTTCCTACAAAAAAAATGAGGGGAGCTATTCTACTTCATTCCATAAACAACTAATTCCAGCAAAGATAAAGACTGATCCTTATTTCCAGCTTCTCATGTGAGTGGGAAGTTTGGGGTATGACTTCCTTTTGTGAGTTTCTTTACAAAGAGAGAGCATTTTGTAGAATTATGATACCTTTCATAAGGAGCAGATTGTTTTTAAATAGTAATAATTCTCACCATTTATCTAGTGTGTTCAGCATTTAAATCAGTTCAGTTATACGATCATAGTAACCCCAATAACAGTTAGGCCAGTGCTATTATGCCCACAGCAACTTAACAAGGGACTGAGAGGACCATTAAAGGGGTGGCCAAATTCAGACTGAAACTGATAACTTTATGGATCCCAGCTCAGCTTCTTAACTATTTTGTTACACCAACTTCTGTTTACAGGCTGAGGAGGCAGGAAGGAAGCATACACACAGGCACTGCTGCGCAAAGCAACATCAGTCCAAGTACCCCAATGACTTAGAAGTGGCTTCTGCCAGCTAGAAATCTCACAGCAGCTTTTTCTAATTAGCTACAAGATCACCAAATGGAACTGGAGAATTATGGAACCCTACATTTACAAACAGCCAGTGCATTTCATGTAAAGAAGGTTGGGCTTGGATTTTTGACAGATCCAGGTTCAAGTGTTCCCTTATGCCTTCATACATGACACAGTGATTGACGTAGGCAGTGTCAACTCTCTGGCAAGTGCACTTGTTTAATGTATTTCCAAATATATATATTTGTCATATTTGTGCAATGCATTTTTAAAAATATTAAAACATTTAAAAATGCATTGTTTTTATGTGTACATGTAAAAGATGCTATGACTAAAAGCATGTTTAAAAATGTAACATGAATTGTACATCACTTATGAAAAATGGCTTTGAGCAAGTCACTATTTTGCAGCTAAATCTACCTCACAGAGTTGTTGAATTCATGGAGGCAGGGAGTCAAATACCTGGAACATACCTACACTACAAACTTATATTATGTTGGAATATTATAATAATCAAGATCCCCCCCACACACACACAAAAATCCTGGGAATTGCAGTTTATAGACAATATCCTGTGTTAAAAGATTCCTGACCCTTCCTAACAGAAATATAATTCCTGTGATTAACTGATAAAACTGCGATTTACGGAAGACTTCCTGGCTTGTCATTCTAGCACTGAGAATGAACCCAGGAGGAAGAAAGAAAGGAGAAATTTTATCTGTTAAGAACATTTTTATCCTACCTTTCCTTTAGGGAACTTAGGGTGTTGTACATGGTTTTCCCCTCCTCCATTGTATCTTCACAACAGCCTGGTGAGGTAGGTTAAACTGAGAGGCAGTGACCAGCCCAGGATCCCTCAATGAGCTTCTATGGATGGCAGAGGCAGGGTGGAGGTGCAGTGACTTGCAAAACAGTTCCCCTGGCAGAGTAAAGTTGCAAGTGTCCAAAACACCAGGGCAGGTTCTCATTATAAAGAAGCCTTGTCAGATGGCAGGCAGCTGTGATTGTTCATGTGTACTCCACAATTAATTAACACAGAAGGTCATGAGTTGTGAATTTCAAGTGGAGACAATTGGGAGCCCTCTTTCATTCTAGGTTTATGGCAACCTACTGTAACTTCTCTCATGCCTCCTCCCCCAGCTCTTTCAGAATCAGAGTCCTCCTTGCAGCAGGCCTTCTTGTTGTTAGATACCAACAAGCAGGCCTTGCCATACCCGGCCTCTTCCCTCGCTTCCCGTGTGACATCTGATCCCCTAGAATTACAGCTCATCTCCAGACTACAGAGATCAGTTCCCTTGGAGAAAATGGATGCTTTGGAGGGTGGACTCCAGGGATATTTTTGGGCAGGAACGCACAGGAACGGAGTTCCGGCTGGCTCCTGAGTTGGCCACACCCAGCAGGGACTCATTAGCATAATAGGCCACACCCAACAGCAGAAACTCATTCGATTTGGCTACATTAGGGGTGTGTGGCTGGATGACCACACTTCTGGTAACATGGGGGTGCGGCCTAATATGCTAATGTGCTGTGCTGTCAAGGGTGTGGCCTAATATGCTAATGAGTGTCTGCTGTTGGGTGTGGCCTATTATGCTAATGAGTTCCTGCTGGGCTTTTTCTACAAAAAAAGCCCTGGTGGACTCTATACCCCACTGCGGTTCCTGTCCTCCCCAGGCTCCACTCCCAAATCTCCAGGAGTTTCCCAACCTGGATCTGGCAACCTTCCCCTCCCCATCCACTGTCAGTGGCTAGGGGGGACCTGGTAACCCTATCTCAGCTATTCCAGGACACAATGTAAATACCAATGCAGGGGTGCTGTGCTGTCCACATAAGGTAACGTGCAATGTTGCTGTAGATCCCCACAAACACACAACCTGCTACTATTTACCTGGGCTGAATTCCTGTGTTTCACACTGTGTAGTAAATGTTTGGAAAGCCACAAAGGAGAAGCTGCCAGAGGAGGTGCTACCTGAAACTGAGACTTCCTGATGGGGTGATGGTAGGGTTGCCAACTCCAGCTTGGAAAATCCCTGGAAATTGGTGGAGGTGCTTGGGGTGGGTGGAGTTTGGGAATGGGAAGAAGCTCACCAGGGATGTGATGCCACACAGTCCACCCTTTAAAGCCACCATATCCTCCAGAGAAAGCAAGCTCTGTAATCTAGAGATCTCTGTAATTCCAGGAGAACTCCAGGCGCCACATTAAGGTTGGCAACCTTAGGTCGGGGCCTTCCCCACAGCCTTAGGAAGCCAATTCCACAGCACAGGTACAGCCACAGAGAAGTGGGGGAATTAGCCAGAGTCTCTCATCTGATGACTGGAGCTTCTTTGTGGACACATAGAGAACAACAAATCTAGCAGCTCACACTCCAAATCTGCTAACAAGGCATCCCCCCTCAGGCCCCAGAAGGCACAAAATAGGGACAGCTACCAAAAAAGAGGAGCTGCGGTGGCTCAAGTGGTTAAGACGCTGAACTGCAGGCTGTGGAAGGTCAGTAGTTCAGCAGTTCAAGACCTGAGCTGCTGCATGACGGAATGAGCTCCCGTCTCTAGTTCCAGCTCCTGCCAACCTAGCAGTTTGAAAGCAAGAAATTGCAAGTAGATAAATAGGTACCACTTCGGTGGGAAGGTAACAGCGTTCCGTGCGCCTCGGTGTTTAGTCATGCCGGCCACATGACCACGGAAATGTCTTTGGACAGCGCTGGCTCTTCGGCTTTGAAACGGAGATGAGCACCGCAACCCTAGAGTCGGACTCGACTGGCTTTCGAGCAAGGGAACCTTTACCTTTACTTACCAAAAAAGAGGGACTGGTAAACTGAGAAACCTGGAGCATATAGAAGGAGAATGTCATTAGTATTTGCCTCGAAACATCTTGGGACTGCCCTGCTAGGTAGTATGTTTTAGCTAGCAGGAGGATTTACAGATACAGAGAGCAAGGCCTGAAGAAAACATATCAGGATTGCACTGGCAGCCTGGAATGTGTGGCCCTGTCACTTCTGTTTTTCATTCGGTTCCCCCCTCCATTTGTAGTGAAGCTTCCCATGAAACTAACTTCGTCCCTTCTGGTCCTTTTCAAGAGGACTGGAGATGAACTGATGGCACAAGTGAAGGGGATGTCAGGATGGGAAGTGAAGGTTGGAAATATCATGTGAGGAGCTATGGTGGTTAACAAAAAACATAAATAATTGGGTGGGGGTAGGGTTACCAACCTCCAGGTGGGGGCTGGAGATCTCACTCTATTACAACTGATCTCCAGGTGACAGAGTTCAGGTGGAGAAAATGGCCACTTTGGAAGTTGGACTCTATGGCATTAGTCCCCAAACCTTGCCATCCTCAAGCCGCACTCCCAGAATCTCCAGGTATTTCCCAACCTGGAGCTGGCAAGTCCTGGGGGAGGGGGGTAGTCTGTAATACAATGAACAATGATGAGAAAATGGAAAATTGGATCACCTCCAGACCATAAGCTTGTGGACATTTATTTTGGGGCTGATGGAAAAACAACTGTGCATGGTTTGTGGGGGGTTGCTTTGTCATCATTCCAGGAAAATAGTGATGAGGAAGAAGACGACAAAAGGAAGCCACCACGGATGGCCAAGAAAACATGGGGTGACATGATCAAAGAGCTGAAAATCTTCCTGTGGAATCCAGAGACAAGGGAATGTATGGGCAGGACAGCTCATAGCTGGGGTAAGTGAAATATTTATTTCCAGTCTATGGGAGAGATTCATCCTGTTGTATGTTTTCTTTAATGCATGCACTGTACCTCCATGCCTCAGTGCCTCTGAAAGAAAAACCTAGACAATATCTGGGTGTATGAGAGCCACTTCAAATAAGAGACTGTGGTATGTCCCAAGCCCAAGGGGGCCACCCAGAACCCAATCAGACAGTGGGTTTGGGGTGGCTTGCAAAATTGTCCCTGTGGCACTACTGTGGCAAAAGTGGCTCACCATTGGCTAAGAAACATGTAGTCAAAATAAAGCAATACTCTATAGAGGTGTTGAACTTCATATATAGCTGAATCAGGAGTAATATTTGCGCAAAAAGTGGAACTCTTAAGGAGTTAGAGCATCTTTACCCTTAGGCTTTACAGATGATGGTGGGTCAAAAATGTTCTCAGAGTCTCCGTGAAGTATGTAACAACTGCTTAGAAAAAAGGTAGGGCAGCTGCGGATGTGTGAAATCTATCCACATTACTATGACCGCAACAGGAACTTAAAATCAGATGAATTCCCCACTGTAAGGAATGTCACCACGGTGGTCATGTGTCAAACATAACATGCAATCCTAGGCAAGAGTTATACTCTTCTAATTCCATTGATGTAAATTGCCTTAAAAGGGTGTAATTCTGTTTAGGATTGCATTGCCACAGAGTCATTTGCTTTCCCAGATTGTTCTCAGGACTCAAAATTCCTCTCAGTATAAACACCTTAGGAAGGCAGAGGGTGAAAGTGCACATCTGGGCTCTCAAGGCTTGTTCTGAAACTGGATTTAGGCTCATCCTGAGGAAAAAACAAGTTCTGTTTGGGACTTTATATAATAATAATAATAATAATAATAATAATAATAATAATAATAATAATAATAATAATAATAATAATAATAATTTTCACCCTTGCTTCAAGCATTGGATTTTATTCCCCTGAGACTGGCCAGCTGTTTTGTGCTGCTGTGCTTCCCCTCAGCAGTTGTGACATCATGGAAAGGTTATTTCATTTTATGTCCCTGTTGTGCTTTGAAAACCACCTGGCCCAATTTTTTTTTAAATCACCCCTTCTCCCTTTTCCAGTGGCCCTTGCAGGGCAGGGCAGAGACTGGGAACAGCCTCTGTGGTGCTGGGAACAGCATGTGTAATTCCCTAATGCAAGGCATCTCACACTCATATGGGTTCAAGGGCCAGATTTTCTGGTCAGTAGATTACCTGGGGGAGAAGGCAGCATGGTATAGCTTGATCTTATCAGATCTTAGAAGCCAAGCAGGGTCAGTACTTGGATGGGAAGCCACCAAGGAAGACTCTGCAGAGGAAGGCAATGGCAAACCACCTCTGCTTCTCACTTGCCTTGAAAGACCCTTGCTGGAGTTGTCATATGTCAGTTGGGGCTTGATGGCACATATGTACATTGCTGGTTACCCTGCGATCAGGTCCATAAGTGTTTCTTGAATAAGATAAATTCCATGTCAATTTGACAGCAAATTGTCAGCTATACTAAATGTTGGGGAGGAGAAATATACCAGACACTCCTTTTGCAGTCCTGGCAGCTTCCCTTTTTTGTAGAGTGAATAACCAAAGATACTATGCATGAACACAGTTCCTTTGCTGTGTCCCAGATATCCCAAGAAAAAGTATCCTTCCTCTCAAAAAGCCAAACCAAAGCAAGGCATCCAAACCCACCAGTGGCTGCTACCAACAGCAGATAGAAGCTAGTCCTGGTGAATTTGCTTTGGCTCCAAAGAGCATCAGTTTCTTAGCCCCAGCAATGACCAAGCAATTTGCGCCAAGTGTGAGCCACGCTGTTGTTTGCCATAAGGACTGTGTACATTCAAAAGTATATTTATGTAATGTATTTTAAATGTTTTATTTAAAATGTGACGGAGAACGGAACTGTTCAGCTCCACTGCCCTA
This sequence comes from Gekko japonicus, assembly GCF_001447785.1. Lineage (NCBI taxonomy): Eukaryota > Metazoa > Chordata > Lepidosauria > Squamata > Gekkonidae > Gekko > Gekko japonicus. Next base: position 162,414 of record NW_015176464.1, on the reverse strand, counting down.
TCAACAATGACATATGGATCTGATATATGGCTATACAGCTGTATCTGAAGAAGTGAGCAGTGACTCACGAAAGCTCATACTCTGCCACAAATTTTATTAGTTTATTATCTATTTCATTAGATTTCTTGACCGCCCTTCTCTGCTTACAACAAAATAATTAAATACCTTATAAAACCAATGAAAACCATAAATATTCAATATTAAAAACATTCAAACATAAGTATTTGAAAACATTTTAAGAACAAGATGGCATATTTAGCATTCAGTCGCTAAGGTGCTAACTGGACCCTTGCTCTTTTCTACTGATGTGGATTCAAAAGTTAGTCAACAACAAAAATGGAGGAGGGAAAGACTCACTGTCACTCAAAGACTGATGGAGTGGCACATGTCCACAGTGTCACTTAATGTGAACAAAGAAATCCTGAAATGTATGGGAGTAATACAGGTGATTTGCAGTGCAAACCAGAGATGGGAAGGCCATGCAGCTTGAGGTCAAGATCACATGTGGACAGACCCACCTCACTGACTGGATCCCTAGAGACCACCAGCAGGCTACTAGGCAGACCAAAAGGCACTCAGCTGACCCAGCGACTATATTGCTCATTCAGAAATAGAAAGAATATGCTCACAATAGAGCATACTGGTGTGATGACAACTTGCATTCATGGAGGGATGGCAGAAGACAAGCTGGATTGAAGAATTTAAGACATATCCTACATAAACTCTCAGTACCAAGACTCCTGATAAATAATAATCATAACTATAAAGCAGTTGTGGCTAGCAGGAAAAAAAATCAATTGAAATATTTTGTTAATTATTTATTAAAATATTTATACTGCACCTTTCCTCTTGGCTCAAGGCATCTTACACTAATAAAATATCATCAACCACTAGAAATCAGCAAACAGTAAAAGCCAGCAACACACAAAGAAACCAGTTTTAAAAATCCCCGCCTCCCCAACAAAATCACCTATTAGATCAATATTGCTTGGATATTCCACTACGCCAAGATCTTCATTGCTCTGTATGCCTTCTGCATGCAGAAACCTGCCTGGAATCCCAGTGTATACAGGTTGCAGATGGGCAGAGCAGCTGTGCAGATTCATTGCTGCATGAGCAAACAGTTGCACATGTGGAAATAGGTACGGTGGGGATGCAATGCAGATTGTTAACCTGCCCTCCCTGACTGGTTATTCCCATCAAGAGCAAATGTATGTATTCATCTCAGAGGATCGTAGATAAAATCAGACATGCCCATCTTGTGTGTGTGTGGATATTTCTGGACTGAGCCTAGCTATCTCGCTCTGTGTTTCTAAGGAACCAATATGGTTGCAGTGCCATAGCATCTCATTGTTGCACTTTCATATTATATAGCTCTTGTACCCAAGCTCATCAACAATGTTTGTGTGTGTGTTTTTTTCTGTCTTGCAGGCCTAATACTTCTCTTTTATCTAGTTTTTTACCTTTTCTTGGCTGGAATGTTTGCATTTTGTATGTATGTAATGCTGCTTACTCTGAGCCCATACACACCTACGCACAGGGACAGAGTTTCTCCACCAGGTGAGTGCTTGAGCTCAGCAGATTTATTTTTCTATGTGTTTTTCTTAGGCTATTTATAAACCGGCTTTGCACTCGAAAAAAGCACAAAGAGGTGAACAGTGAAAAATCAAGGTTAAAAATAAATAAAAGGAATATATGGAAAAGCAAGAGAACAGAGAGAAACAACCACAAGAGCAGATAAAATCGGAAGGGGGGGGGAATCCAAGTTCATATCGAAGCAGAAAGACAAATTAATGCACAAAGAATCTATCTGGGGAGATTATTGCATAATGGGGCATCACCCCTGAAAAAGCCCTCTCTCTGGTTGTCATCTGCTTGATCTCCAGTGGTGAAGGGACCCAGAGAAGGGTGTCCAGTGCAAATTCAAAGGCTGGGTATACGGTCTGTATGGAGAACGCAGCCCCTCAGGCATCATCATCTTAAGGCATGCAGGGACTGAAATGTCAAAGCCCTTGAATGGTGGCTAACTGCACATGACGCTGATTTTTGGGGACACACATTTAAATCGGTCCATTCAAGTGAGCAGTCAGACTGCTGTATTTTGAAGTCTCCAGACACTTTTAAATTATACGGAGCTCTCCAAGTGCATGTTTGTTGTCCTCCTCCTCCCTACCCTGAATGTAATGTAGATATGCTAAATCCAGTCTTGTAAGGAACCCTTCCAGAATTGTTTGCTCACAAACGGCTTTATTAAAATTAGCCATTTGTGGACTAAAGTGGTGGTGGTGGTGGGGGAAGTTGCAACACCTGTTTGCCTTGAAGGTGCTTCTGACTCACCATCCCTGTCTGGCAAAGTGGTTATTTCCAAATGTAATGAAACCCCTTGCCACCCACTTCGGATATTAATCCTTGTAAAACCTACTCTATGTTGCTTTCATTGAGACTACGCTATAATCCAGAACTGGTGGGCTCTTCAACATTAAGTTCATAACTCTACTTTCTCTTTTCTGTTGCAGGAGTTATGATTAGACCATACATCAATCATGGATTTGTCATTTCTTTCAAGATGTCAGATCCCCAAACGTGGCAACCTTATGTGAAAAACTTAGAGCAGTTTTTAGGAGGTGACGGTCTTCTTCAGATTATACCCTTCGTTAAAGCCCATTTGATCCTTAAAATGGATTTTTTAAAAAATTAAACCAACCTTACCAGCTCTACCACAATTATATGTTAGCTAAACAAAGTTTGAGTCCAGTGGCACCTTTAAGACCATATTAACTTTTGTGTGCACGGGCACCTCTTCAGATACAGTGAAATGGAAATTACCAGTCCATACATATAGATGAGCTCTACTGGTAATTTTCATTTCACTGTAACTGAAGAAGTGTGCTTTGCACACAAAAGCTTATACCTTGAATAAAACTCCGTTGGTCTTCAAGGTGCCATTGGACTCAAACTTTGTTCTGCAGCTTCAGACAACACGGCTACTCACCTGAATCTATATGTTAGCTAGTAACCATGAAAGGGCAAGGGGGTAAAAGATACCAGTTAGAATAGATCCTATTACAAGAGTGGACAAACAGAGTGGAGCAGAGGATTTTGAAAGGACTTGCAGCTTGATGCTGAGCATATTTATGCAGCAATAAGTCCCATTTTGTTGATTCCAGTTGAGTGTGCATAGATTCATAGACTTAAATCAGTTCTGCTTGGAACAAGGCAGTCCTGCCAGTTGTATGATTAATAATGCCTCATAGTATACTTTGCAGGAAATCATTCTCAGAGAAACTTCCGAACCGTTGTTGGCCTCTTTTGGCTTTTCCCTGTGACTGCTTGTTTGTATAATCACAGTCTTTTGTTGCAGTACACATCTGAAGCAATCATCTCTCTGTACTATAGACCAAATGACTGGCAATCTGTGCAAAAAAGAATACCATAACAACACCTAATGATAGAGTTCAAGTACTAAAGCACTCCAGTCCTATGATAGACTTCAAGTATGTCCACTCCAGTCTAATTAAAGACCACACACTTGCACATGGGCATCCCTAAATGGGATCATCCCTTCAATCAACCTGCCAGGACTTCATGCATGGAGCCCTGTTAGAAAATGAGTGGCACTAACCTCTTAGCTGTCCAGGAAGGGTGGTGGGGATGTGGATTCACAGCCTACTGCCCTATCCCTGCTAAATACCTGGTGCAACTTGGGTTGCCAAATACAGCCTGGGAAATTCCTGGAGATTTGGGAGTGGTGCCTGGTTAGTTAGAGAGCTCAGTGGGGATGTGGTGTCTTAGGGTCTGACCTCCAAAGCTGCCCTTTCTTCTGGTGAACTGATCTCTGCATTCTGGAGATCAGTTGTATTTCATGGAGAACTCCAGGACCCGCCTGGAGGTTGGTAACCTTAGGTACAACTGCTGCTTTTCTAACTTGGCTCCACATGCACAATTCTGGCAGCTGTGCCAAAAAAAAAGAGTTGGATTAGAGCTGTCATATTTAAGACACCAAAAAGGGGGTGGGCGTCTGTGTTTCCAGAACAGATGCTTGTGTGAACAGAGGTTTGCTTCGTAACCTTGGTGCCCGGTCTCACAAAGACAACAACCTATGTTGATTGTGTAAACTTACCTTTCACTGTCCAGTTTTCAGACTCGTTCCATAGTAACAATATAAGAGAGGGAGAAGACATGTTGATGTCATTGAATATTTAATCCTTGCTAACACTGTTCTGGCATGATAACTGTAAAGTGCAAGACCCATTAACTGTCTCTATTACCTTTAGCTTATAATGACACTGTTCAGGAAAGCAGAAATGCTGTGTGCACACCTGGTGATTATTTCATTCAAGACACTGGAGAAAGCACCATGAAACGTGCTTGCCAATTCAAGCGATCCATGTTAAAGAATTGCTCGGGGCTGGAAGATAAAACTTTTGGCTACTCCAAGGGACAGCCGTGCATCTTGCTAAAGATGAACCGAGTACGTAAAAACCTAATTTACTTTTATTCTTTTGTTATGTGTCTTGGAATGCTGCAAATGCATTATTATCCTGGAACTGAGGGTGCTGGATCAGTTTGCTCCTGTAGCCAAGCTGATCCCACGATGATGACAGCCCTCTCCTAGTGTTCATCTCCATCTTTTGTTAGCCAGAAGATATTGGCTCTGGCTGTGCAGGTTCCCTTTAGCTCTTAAGGCTAAACATCTACTGCACTGGCAGCCTTTTCTTTTAGCAGTTCGAAAGGACTGCCCTGTAGAGTCTGTTTACTTACTTCCTGTTATAGCACAAGTCTGTTCTGCACATGCAGCAGATTTTGGAAATGGTACAGTAGACCATACTGCTTTAGACTGCAGGTAGATGATCACATTTTAGTGTTCCCTTATATTAAATAGACTTCCATGCAAATAAAAAAACAAGCACTGTAGGGAGAAGGTTGGGTTGAAGTCTTTCCCCATGACATGTAAGGTTGCTGCTTGCATAGAGTTTTTCTTTTAATGGGGCTGAGGTATTAAAAACAGTAATACACTTCTGCAGTCTGAAGTAGTACCGTCCACTTTAGTATCTCAGCATTCTACTGTCTCATTCCTCAGCATGTGTGAACTTCAGCCATAGAAAAAGGGGTTTGAGGGCTGTGGTATATTACTTACAAGAAAACACGGCCAGTTAGCAGAAAGGAATGTGTTTTATTTATGTGTGTAAAGTATTGCTGTCCTGCTTTTGGGCCAAACCAATATATACGAAGCGGGATGACACAAATTAAAATTGCAGCACAGTAAACATACACTCATAAAAATGCTTGCAGGGAGGGTGGCATTAAAGCCTAAATAAATAAATAACAACACATAAAAATAACCCAACATCATCAATTACAGCACAGAACAAGACAGCCAAAAGGGGGGGTGGGACCTCAGCAATGGCCCTTGAACCTTGGACTAGTATCCTGCATGCACTTTGAAAAAGCATATTTGTCATTTGCTTTCTGAAAGCCAATAATGCTGATGCATAATTGACTAGTTGGTAGAGGATGTCTTGTAACAATGGTGCCATCACCAAGAAAGACCTGCCAACCTACCATACCTCTGATGCTGAGGGCACAAAGAGCAGGGCTTCCAAAGATGACCTTGGCCTTCATATGGGAAGGGTGCTGGTTAGTACATGAAATGGAGACCACCAAGAATGTCCAAGGTTGCTATTCAGAGGCAGGCAATGACAAACCAACTCTGTCTCTTGCCTTGAAAATCCTATGGGGTTGCCATAAGTCGGCTGCAACTTGACAGCACTTTCCCATATGTAGCCTGGTTGTAGAAGCCAGTGCAGTTGTTCAATATCAGAGTGAAATGCTCAGTGCAATCTCTGGTGGATGTATTTTAGACCAACTGAAAGTTCCAAATTCTCTTTAGAATCTGACAGACATAAAGTGTGCTGTCTGTTTGGGGGGGGGGCTGTCACCAGGGCATGTATAACTGTTGTTAGATCCTTCCTGTTCAGAAGAAGGTGCTGATGGAGAACCTGTTGGAGTTTTTTGCTGTGAAGTCACAACCGTCTTGTGGCAACCCCATAGGGTTTTCAGGCAAGAGACATTCAGAGGTAGTTTGCCATTTCCTGCCTCTGTGTTTGTGACCCTGGTATTCCTTGGTGGTCTGCCATCCAAATACTGACCAGGGCTGCTTAGCTTCTGAGATCTGATGAGATCTGATTAGCCTGGACTAGCTAGTAAAATACATGTCACTAAAACTGGGAAAAGACATGTGGATAGTTGGCTTGCTGATCTTGATAGTAGGGATGGGCACAAACCGACTTACAAATAAAATGTCATGATGAACCGGGCTGGTTTGCTGGTTCATGAACCGCGATTCATGCAATCACATTGTTTGTGAACCGCCCACAAGCCACCATTTTTTGCAGTGGTTTGTTCGGTTCGTCAGAAGGTTCTCTTTAAATGCCTTCCCTTAACTTGCTGAGAAGGCTGAGTTGACTTGTTGAGTCAGCTGAGCAAGCATTTAAACTTTAAATCCTTGCTGAGTTGACTCTGGCATGACCCCCACAACCACTGTCAAATCCCCCATACCTTTCTCGTTGTGGATCACTTCCTTCCTCTGGGTCAAACTCTGCTTTCCCAGGGTGCTGCAGTCCCAACTGAGTATCCAAAAGGTGCACCTAGGCACCCTCTCTTAACATCCAGGGGTCCGCTTCTCAACCCCCTTCACTGCCACCACAAGCATGCCCCCCTTTTCGCTTTCTCCCTCCTGCAAAAGCACCTTCCCGAAGTGCTGGACACCTCGTTCTTTCATTGCTCACACATCCAGGCCTTTCTCTACCACCACAAAAGGTCGACCAGTCAGCATGACCCCCACAACCTACGTTAAATCCTCTGTACCCCTTTTTCCTTCCTTCCCCTGGGCCAAACCCAATCTTCCTGGGGTGCTGCAGTCCCACCTGAGTACCCAAAAGGTGCCCCTAGGCACCCTCTCTAACATCCAGGGGTCTGCTTCCTGACCCCCCCTTTGTTGCCTTCGTGAGCAAGCCACCCCTTGCCTCAGCGAGTGAAGTGAAGGCATTTAAAAATGCCCCCTGCAGAAGTTCCCCCCAACTCATAAACCTAATGAACCACAAACAGGTTCGGCAAACTGAAAAACTCATGGATGTTCATGGTTTCTCATGAACCTCTGTTTTCCCAGTTCATGCCCATCCTTGCTCAATAGAGAACAGCAACTTAAAATACAATCCTAAGTATACTTGCTTTGCATGTTCCAGCAAAATTCATTGGATTCTCTTCCATATAAAGGTGTTCTGGAGAAGGGCATAGGATTGTTGTCAAACTTGATGAGGCAACTCATAATTGATCTTTCTTTTAAATATGGCTGCATTCTTCCAAAAAGGACTTATGTTACATTCCATTGCAGAGAATAAATACAGTTCTAGCTTGGCAACTTCTGTCAGCCGCCCACTTCTCATAAAGATATTTCCTTTTTTTAAAAAAAAGTTATCTGTTGATCTCCAGCACTGCAAGAGTTACTGGGTCCTTGGCTCACATGTCAAAGACCACCCCTGTGTTTTACACAGCTGAGGATGTTCTTGTCCCATTCCTCTCCCAACCAGCTGGGATAAGTGGGGCCAACTCCTATCCTGCCCCCACAGTGAAATGGGAATTGGTAGCAACTCTCTTTTGCTGAAAGGTACCTGAGAAGAAAGAATCATTAATTGTCCTCATTCAATCACTTGCATACCAAAGTAATAGCTGGATCTCGGACTACTTAGTTTTAATTAATCAAAAAGAGATGCTCAAGCTAAACCAATTGCTTAGCGTTGGAGCGGTTTGAATAGAACCACTGACCTCTTGCTGTACCAGCAGTAGGAATGATGCCTTTTAACCTTGGCAAATATCCAGCACTTTCTTTTCTATGTATAATGATTAAAACATGAGGGTGAGCTTCTACATTTGCTGACCCTTTACAGTTGTCTCACCCTATTTTGTGGGATTCTTTGTATTCTTGTTTTGTTTTTCTTTTTGAAAAAGCAATTAAAAAGCTCTTGTTTTTATAGATTATTGGCTACCGGCCTGGTTATGGGACTCCAGTGACAGTGGAGTGCAAAGTGCTGGTAATTACCGCCTCCTAATTATATTATATATGGCAGGGTTTTTCAAAATGGGTTACCTAATTTTTAAAAGCAAGTGCCTGGAAACAGTTATGTTGTAAGAAGGGGAGGGAGCTATCTTATCTAAAGCAAAAGGCGTGTGTGTGTGTTTGTGGGGAAGGGGGGAATGACGGATTGTATATTATTTTGACTGCACAGCTTTGAAGAATAATATTCATTTCATTTCCAACGTTTAACTCACTTCATGTTCATTGCCCTGTAATGCCTGTCAAAGCAGAGAACAAAAAGTGATGGTGCAGTAGGGAAAAAAATATATATCTCATGTTCCATTCTTGCACTGTAATAAGATGGGAATATTCTGAGACAGATCCCCTGATGAAGCAGCACAGGAAATGCACTGGGATCTTTGAGTGAAACATAATAAAAAACCTTTTCCCCACTGCACCATCACTTTTCTCTGTATTACTCTGTATTGGTCTGCCTCCCCAACTTGCACTTATAAGCTGTGTCTATGGCCTGTAATCCTGCCAACCTAGCAGTTTGAAAGCAAGAAATTGCAAGTAGATAAATAGGTACCACTTCGGTGGGAAGGTAACAGCATTCCGTGCGCCTTGGTATTTAGTCATGCCGGCCACATGACCACGGAAACGTCTTCGGACAGTGCTGGCTCTTCGGCTTTGAAACGGAGATGAGCACCGCAACCCTAGAGTCGGATTTGACTGGCTTTCGAGCAAGGGAACCTTTACCTTTACCTCTATGGCCTGTAAGGGAAGCTAGACTTTTCCTGGTCCTGACCAGACTGGAGAGGGAAGACTGAAGATGAAAGGACAGCAGATAGCCTAGGATCCCCCCATGTTAGAGGTGAGAGCTGAAATGGGAGATTCCTAACTCACACCATTGTGTGTCCAGTGGTGCCTTTAAGACCAACAAAGTTTAATTCTGGGTATAAGCGCAAGAAAGCTTATACCCGGAATTAAACTTTGGTGGTCTTAAAAGTGCCACTGGACTCAAACTTTGTTCTGTTGCTTCAGGCCAACATGGCTACTCACCTGAATCTTCCATTGTCTGTGTAACGTGCCAGTTGCAGCCGATTTATGGCGACCTGAGCAAGGAGCTTTTAAGGCAAGTGAGAAGCAGAGGTGGTTTGACATTGCCTTTCTCTGCAGAGTCTTCCTTGGTGGTCTCCCTTCCAAGTACTGACCTTGCTTAGCTTCTGAGATTGGGCTATACCATGCCACCTTCCCTCCCAATTGCTCACAAGATTAGCTACTGCTTTTGCCCCTCTTTAGGAGGGGGAAGAGCTGTGCTTCAGCAGTACAGCACCTGCTTTGTATGCAGACAGTCCCAGGTTGCAACCCTTAGAATCTCCAGTTAAAGTTTCCTCAGTAGCAGGTGGTGGGGAAAGCCATTATTGGCTTGAGAGCTGTTGACACTCAGAACAGTTGATCCAGATATGCATCTGATTAAAAGCTCATGCAGGAATAAATGCTGTTAGTCTTTAAGGTCCCACCAGACTTATTTTTGCTACAATAGACTAACATGGCTGGGATTGAACAGTACGGAACCAGATGGTTTTCCGCTGGTGTAAGGCAGTTTTGGATGTTATGAAATAAGGCAGTCACAATCAATGCTCCCTCTGAGCTGTGGAGTCTTGTGAGCAAAAAATCTACTCTGTGAGCTACTGGCATTAAGGTTGTGAGCGAGCGATTTGGCTACTGCATAAATGAGTTTGCTCTGGAGCCCTCCTTCCTGAGCTAAGACAAAATGTGTGAGCTGGAGGCTAAAAAACTGAGCTAGCTCACGCTAATTCAGCTTAGAGGAAACACCGGTCACAATGCTGTGTTCTATGGTGAGCCTCCTTGAGCTGGAGCAGGTGTAAAGGGAGAAAAGTAGAGATTTCCTACCCATGATGCTCTTGCTCTTTGTCCAGGCACCCCAGATTCCAGTCCATCTGCAACAGTCTGCAGTGGATTGGCATATCTAATGTCTTGATGTTTAGGACAGGGATGCCTAAGTTCAAAGCCCTTCCCATCTGTAAAGATGCTCTTGGGTAAACTGCAAGCACCTGTCAGATCTTCGCAGGATGGGGGCCAAGGTTCACTGCTTTTGTGAAGGATCCACTCCCGCAGCAGTGCTGGGTGAGGTGTACCACTTCCGCTTCCCCCATCTCACGTACGTTTATTCATTTAGGATCCAAGGAAGACGTACCTATGCACTGTACTGAAGCTTTACGTGCATTAATGGATTGTTGATGTTGCCTCAGGCCTGTGTCAATAGCTTTAGGCATCCAGTCATATGAAGCAAGCCTGTGAAGCATTTTGATGCTTCAGTTAAAACAGAGCAATAGTTGGTCAACATGAAGGAATTTGGTCTGACCTTGCAGCCAAGTGCCCACGTCCTCTCTAGATGTTATTTCTAGATGTACCTTGTCAAAGCTAACGTTTCAGCAGACAGACATTGCAGGAAGGCTTTGTAAACTTTACACATCCTCCTTCTCATGCCCCTATTTTTAAATTGCAGAAAGGTAATGAAAGTGATATCCACGCAACGGACTTCTATCCAGGCACCACATTTGATCCCATGTACTTTCCTTACTATGGCAAACTAACACACGTAAGTAGAAGTACAGCTGTTGAATTAATACACCATTTGTTTTCCTGGCTGTGAATAAGAGCTGTTTTTAAATGTAAAGGCAAGTGAGTCATTAAAGCTGTTGTGGTAATGTTATGTGGGGCAGAAACTCCACAGGACTTTGCTCAGCTCCCCATGTGAGGTGAGCTCGCCTCAATTGACCTTTAAAAGCTCTGTGGCTGTCTCTTCTTACGTAAAGTACCCTTGCTCAGACACCCAAAAGTGGTCAGTCCTAGGCAGGCCTCTCTCCCCTCTGGTGAGAGCTGGAGGACTCAGCAGTTTTCCTTTCCTCCCCACAGAACACTGACATCCACTGCTGTCATCCAGTGTGTATTTTTCAGATTCCTTTTCGTTTCTGGATCCAAGACAAAGCTAGTGGTCTTTCAGTTGGTTTTAGCCAACCTCAACATAGGCAGTGTGTCACAGTTAACATTTATTTAACAAAATCTATACCCTGCCTTTCTGCCCCTTATCAAGGTCACCTGACTCCAGATGCTACCAAACACCATCAATAAACAACTAGCGTGTGTTGGTGATCCTCACTGAGCACATATTTCTATGGAAATAATTAAGTCGATGGTGGCAGTGAAGATTCAACGAACATACATGTGTGAACTGGCCTGTGAGCTGCATCCTTTCCTAGGGAAGGGCAGACTCAGCCACAGCTATACCCCATTATTAACATGATACAAGCATACAGAGCATGATCACCTTTATATTTAGGTTTAACGCGACCACAGTCTCTTCTAGCCTATTTTGATTTCCTGACAGTTCCACGCTACAGACGATTATTTATGCTGGCTAGATTGAATGCTATTCAATCAGGGGAGCTACTGGGACACTTAAATAAGGTGCCTTCCTCTGAGCGACTGTGCCAATGTGGTTCTGGCCAAATAGACACCCTTCAACACTCTCTATTCAACTATGATTTGCTTAACAAGACAAGAGATAGTTGGAAAGAATATCTAGGTGTGAACTGGATAATTTTAGGTCTCTTTTAGCAGGGGTGACTTTTGATATTACTTTGGCAGTTGCCAAGTTCTTTTCTCAGTCGATTACGATTAAAAATTATTAAATTTTATATTATATAGATACATCTATTATACATTTTTTTAGTCTTAGTGTAACCCTACTCAGAGCCAAATTGCCTGTAAGAGCAACATCATTAAAGTATTAGTAACATGCTGGTCTTGCAGCTGCAGTTGCAAGTACAACTGATGTAGAACTACGGCAGGGAAAAATGCATCATGGGTCTACTGGTGCAAACCACTCTAGCAATGTATCATCTTTGCTGACTTCTAACGTGTTCCCAGCCAGGCCTGATTTATCAACCTGGGGGTGGCTTATGAATCCCCAAGCAGCCTGAGGCCGTGATCTCATAAGAACATAATAGAAGCCAATGTTGGACCAGGCCAATGGACCATAGAGTTTTCCCTCTGATTGTCATGGCCCCGTCCCCAGCATGCTCGGCGTCCTAACGTCACTTCCTGGTGATGCGCACGTCGGGGCGGGGTTCCCCCTGGGGCCCGATCCACCGGCGGCGGGGAACGGGCTTCTGGGGCAGGGGTTTCCCCGCCCCCCGGGGGGACTTGGCAGCCCTAGTTGTACTTAGGCTTCAGAAGGGCCTTCCCAGGAACTGCCCTTGGTCCTTGCCTTTTTGGTCTCATCCCAAGGCCTTTTGTCTTTTGGTAGGCATTTGGAAGTTGCTATTTCCCCCCTAAATCACCAATGCTATCATCTGGGGGTTCTTTTCTGCTCCCTGGTTTCACTGTGATGGTTTGTTAAATTTTGTGATTTTTTTTAAAGGTTTTCTTTATATCCTGTTAGCTGTTTCAAGGGCTGTATAGCATCAAAAAGCAGGGTATGGTGATTCCAAGGAAATAAGCAAAATAAGGAGAGCCCAAGTGGACTTCCTCCTTATTCTAGTCCATCAAATGTACCTGGAGCTATCCTGAATGGGACATTCCGGTTTCACCTGCCTGCATCTTCTTCTCTTTTCCCAGGAGAACTACACATCCCCGCTGGTGGCCGTGCAGTTTACTCTTAGAAAGAACCACTCCATCCCCATAGAATGTCGCCTGAATGGAGTAGGCATCATCAATAATGTGCACAATGACCGGTTTTTGGGGAGAATTAATTTCGTCGCGACTGTCGATTACTAGACCAGAGAAGCACCTGCTAGTGGGCATTTATTTCCCTTCTTTTTATGGCAATCAGATCCTCTCTCTTAATGGAAAATGACCATAAACAAATGACTGGAAAGTTCAGGCTTTGTTTTAGGGTACTATTTACATTTTCTTTTAAAAAGGAAAGCCCCAAAATAATATTTCATAAATTATTTACTGTAGTACTAAACAAATCATTCATCCTGCAAACAGGCACACAAGTCAGGAGAGAGCGTTATTCTTTGTTTTTAAAAACACACAAGGTAGTTCAAGTAGGTTTCCATGGCTGCATAAAAATGGCATTCAATATCAAAGTGTCATTTTTTAGACCACTACATCAAAGTTCTATGGAGCCATATGTATTCATTCACCTTTTTTTTTTTTAACTTTACAGTCCTGAATTTGTTTCCCTAACACAAGTGAACCAGCTGATCACCCATTCTCCACCCAACATAGTGTGCTGTTGTAGGCACTCCTTTAGACTTGCACATGGGAGACTGGGGTTTAAAAACCTTCCCTTTGGATTTTTAAAAAATAAAATTAGTAGCTGTCACCAGAAACTGTCACTCTGTGTATAGCCCAATGTTCAGGTCTCCCCATGGGAGACTGGGGTTTAAAAACCTTCCCTCTGGATTTTTTAAAAATAAAATCAGTAGCTGTCACCAGAAACTGTCCCTCTGAGTACAGCCCAATGTTCATGTCTCCCAAATTCTAGGCTGTTTATATGGACACCGGTTCTGAAGTTATAAAACCTTGCAAGAATGGTTAGCTATTCATAAAAGGATGATGGTGTTAATACAGGCAGAACTCTCCCAATCTAAAACTTTTCATGCAGAGGCTTCAGCCTAGAAGGACACAAGGGCCACCCTTGTTTTCAGTAATGTTTTTCAGGCTCTGTTCAAATGCTGGTGATGAGCTACAAAGACCAAGGCTGCGGTCCAGCATATCTAAGAGATTGCCCCCACTCCCGCATTCCCCCAGAGGGAATGGCCTCTCTAAATGTAACTTCTGTAATCGTGTCAGGACTGCTGTGCTGCACACAGAAAGGCAGCCTGAGAGTGGCTCCCCACTTCCCCCTGCAGACTCACCATAGCCCAACTTAGCGGGTTCCTAGAAATTTTGCAGTCTCTTTTATTGTTCTTGCTGGCTGTTTGTAGCCAGGGAGAGGGCAAGATGGGGTTCAACCAATGCAACTGAGAAGTTTGTCAGTTAACATATTTTTACTTGCTGCATACACTTTGGACGGGGTGGCCTATAAATAAAAATAAATCCGTTAATGTACACGTTTTTCTTGATATGACAACTTAACTGCAGGAGATTGAAACAGGCTTGCGATGCAGTAGGAAAAGGGGGAGAGGAAAGAGATCGCAGTATGCCAGAGGACAGCTCAGTATTGCAGCACATCTCCTGCTTCCTTGTGTATGGGTAAATGTAAATAAGCTTTCTAGATCATGGTTACAGGCTTGCGACTGGTGCATGCTGTAACACAAGTGTGCCAAAGAAGATTTGCTGGTAGTTTAGAATGAGCAAGGAGGATATGGTGAGGAAGACAGATCTGTTGAGACCCCTGGGAGTCTACTAAATGTGGGATATCAGGCATAAGGGCAGCGGCCTTTCCAGAGTCTGTAAGAAGCCCAACAGTGGCTCAGCGCCCCCCAGCCACACAAATTACTGAACCATTGCCTGGGCTAGGAAACCAGGGCCCTTGACAGAGCGAATAGCTCCAATTCACCCTTGGTGGCTGCTTCATGTCCTTGCATTACTTTGGGGCTATCTTGGGTGTGGGGAGGAGCAAGACTTTTCTTTTTTTACAGTTCTCCAAGATGTAGCAAAAGCACACACGTGCTACAATTCTGCAAGCATATTCATGCTCAATGTGCAAGCATATTCATGTTCAAGACCTCCTAAGGTTGCAGGAATATTTTTTGTTTTCATATTTAGCATCTCATGGACGAGTAATTGATTTTGTGTTAACATTTAAAAGAAAAAATTATATTGGGGAAAGGGGGTTAGCTGTGTGCATTTGAATATGATACACCTCAGCTAAGTAGCTTCTTACTTTTGGTGCCATAACTCAACTGGGAAAATTAATAGCAAGGGGTTTGAATGTACTTTTCTGTACACTGGCTGACACCCTTGACTCCATGGGAAAACACACTAAGGTAAAATTTCTTTGGACTCAGATTTACGGACATCAAGCAAAATTGGATAATCAGAGTCACTTTTATTGTTGTTATGTGCTCATGTCTATATTCAGCAACTGATTAGTACAGTCTCACAAGTTACTACTACTATACATTACAAGTTATACAACACCTTGAAAGTGATTGCTTACTGTTGGTCTTTAGAAGAAGCCCAAAGGAATCTTGATCAATTGAAGGTATCCTATAGGGATATGCCACACCTTCAGCATGTGGTGGATCAACGAATTCAAGTGAGATGGATAAAGTATCTGGGTCCCGAGACCTTCAAATGCCACCATGCAGCTGATATGTGTGTGCATGCACAGGCATATATGCAATGTGCCACAGGAAGCAGGCGTGGGTGATTCCCTCATAAACCACAGAAGAAAAAAGTGAAATCAGGCTTGCGATGCAGTAGGAAAAGGGGGAAAAAAAGGGGGAGAAAAAGTGAAACAAATACCATAACAGCAAATGGGAATATGTTAAGAGTACTAAGTAAATGGAAACAGCCCAAACAACTGGTCCTACTACATTCTGGCCCTAGGTCCTAGGAGAATGAAGCTGTCATCCAGAGGGAATCTATTTAATTGGGCTTCCTGGGAGAGTCGATGTCCAATTAAGAGACAAGGAATGCTGTCCCATTGCCACTTGGAATGTAGGGAATGGACTGTGACCTCCCCCCCCCCATCCAGGTGGAAGGGCAAGGACAATGCACTCTCCTTTCATTTGTGGAGCCAGCCAGGAAGGAAGGAGGTCAGTCAGCTCCCTGAATGGAAGGCTGCCCTGGTGACTGAAGCAAAGAACAACTCAGCCCTCTAGGCCGGTTCACCCTGCCTCTCAGCCATCTTGGGACAGACTTGCTGTTCTTCATGTTTTTCACTGTTGTGCCTTCAGCTGCCCACCACAACAACCCAATATTGTCTATTTTGCCTGCCTCTTCCTACAGAGATGGGCTTTGCTACACTCCATGTCAGGCTCAACAGAAGGGGGGGGGGGCGTGAAACAAACAAACAAAAAAAGATGTGCACAGAAAAGTTTTCTTCCTTTGGAGTTCTACACAAACAGCTGTAGGCATCTGAAGTGAATGAAGTATTCTGGGTTTGAAATATCTTCTCCTGGAAACATGAAATCAGATGAGCCTACATTTTTTGCTTAAACGGAAACCTCAGATTTTCAAGAAATGGAATTCTGCACTCAGTCCACCCCCTTTTTCTGGAGTTTTTAGCAGAACTGCAGTTGACATGCAGTTCTACTTAAAGAGTTTCTTCTATGGGATCCTTCTTCTGAAGGAAGCTGAAACTATGGCACTTAGCTTCCTTCTTGCTAAAAGACAAGTGAAAGACAGTGTTTCCAGTGTAGGAAGAAAGTGATGACCCTGGATTGCTCCCAAAAATCTGGGGAGCAGTGAATACATATTAATGGAAGCAGTCTGCTACGTCCATTTGGAGATAGCAGTGGCAAATCAGACAAAATCATGCCAGTCCTCATACTGCCAGAATGTACAAAATCACAGTGCTGTAGGTATTCACGTCCTGAATGTTGATAACTTCCTGAGAACTTCAGGATGACCTGATCTCCATATTTGTGCTTCCCACATTTGTTAAGAATTCCACACAATAATTCTTGAATTGCAATAATGGCTCAGTCCTCAGTGAGGTGGTTATACACAATCTCACACAGCTTCTGCCTTTCCCATCACCAAACCTTGTTGCACTAGTTCATGACCAATGCCCCCTCTAAGCTGTGGAGTCTTGTGAGCAAAAGTTCTACTCTGTGAGCTACTGGCATTAAAGTTGTGAGTGAGCGATTTGGCTGCTGCATAAATTACTTTGCTCTGGAGCCATCCTTCCTGAGCGAAGACAGAAATCTGTGAGCTGGAGGCTAAAAAAAGTGAGCTAGCTCACACTAACTCAGCTTAGTGGGAACACTGTTCATGACCCTCTTCAACATCAGGATTTGGAGAAAACAATGTCAAGTGAACTGGTCTGAAAGGAAAACTTGCATTTGTTCTAGATTTTTGTTGGGTGAAAGCTGGCCTGAGATCTAGGTTTACATTTGAAGGGGATATCAAAAACTGCTGTGAAAAGAATTGCATCGGTAATGTCTAGCCTACTAAGTGAAGGTTCTCCAGGAAGTTATGCTTGATAAAGATCCAGCTTTGCTGGGTCTTCACCCAAAGCGATGCAACAATATGCAGTGTCCCCTGTAACTTTGGTGGGACTCACCTGCTCAACCAGGGCTTTGTAGGAACAGCATCTCCTGGGTGGCTTCCTGAGATTCTGCTACAACATGCAGCTGGAAAAAGAAACGATCTGGTCCCATCTAGCATGTAAGCTCCTGCACTGTTACATTCCTTCTGTCCATTGGATTTGAAAAACAGCAACAGAAGGGCTAGGATCCCAAAGAGCTACTTAGAATTTGCCAAGAACATGAGAGCAACCAGTGATTTTACTTTTTTCTTGGAATACAGCTCCACCCTCATCCCAATACTCACTGCTGTATCACACACTATTTTGGGAAACCCCACTCAGTTACAGAAGCCGTTTGCCAGGGGACAAGGTGAGAAAATGGCAGGGGCACTCGTGTTCCAGTAACTCAAGTCCCAAAGCTCCTTTGGAAGGACGGAGCTAGTAGCAGTCCTGCAAATCCTGGCTGACCTGCTAAACGGTCTAAGCAATGAGTAAGAATGTATTTATTTTATTAGATTTATACTCCGCTCTCCCCACCAAGGCAGGCTCAGGGCGGTGTGTTTATGTAAAGCACCCCAGAAGTTCCATGCGTTTTCTGTAGACGTTTAACCCCCTTCATTTGTTCTGTCCCTCAACTGTATCCCAACACCAGTGTTCCCTCTAAGGTGAGTTAGTGTGAGCTAGCTCACAGTTTTTTAGCCTCCAGCTCACACATTTTTGTCTCCGCTCAGGAAGGAGGGCTCCAGAGCCAACTAAGTTATGCAGCGGCCAAGTCGCTTGCTCACAACTTTAGTGCCAGTAGCTCACAAAGTAGAATTTTTGCTCACAAGACTCCACATCTTAGAGGGAACATTGCCCAACACATATGGTTATGGTGTTAGGACTAGCCCCTGTCACACCGGTAGCAGGAGGATGTTTCTTTGGAACAGTTTCTTCAGCACAAAAGAAGAAGAAAAACTTACCATGTGGGAAAGCGTGCACTGCACCACAGCCCAGGTCAGCAGCTGGCTCTCCCAATCATAAGCACAGATGCAAACAACGTAAACATTTTTTTACTGTTAGAAAATCATGAACTCATAATCATATGTTAAAAAGGGAAGTGGGGGGGGGAGGGAGAGGTCAGCAGAAGCAGCATAAAAAAGGTCATACAGATTGATAGCCAGAGCGATTTTTCCGTCTTGCAAGCATGTAACAGACACCACCAAGAATGAGGAGGAGACCAAGCACCACACCCACCGCCAGAGGGATGACAAAGGTCAGGTCAGAATTGCTACACTCTTCCGCTGCAGGAAGAAACATGTGAAAAAAGGAAGCAAGGGAAAGAAGTTAGTGAAAACAAGCACCGGACAAGACGAATTAGCCAAGCATGAATATATATATATATATTTGCTAAAAAAGTTATATTTTTCCCAGTTTCACTTTATTCCCTCTCCAGCCAATTCATCGTTGGGACTTTACTTACCAGAATTACAGAAGAACAAGAGTCTCAGCTGGGCTTTGGCTCTCCAAACAACCCTTAAAATGAGAAATCCCCCAACTGTTCAAAACAACGCCTGTCATTTCAACAGCATGGCTTTGTTGCTATTTCTTCTCTTGGTAGCCCACAGCTCTGATGCTGCTGCCTCCAGCTTGAGCAAACCAGGGTGTAAATAAGGAGACCGCTGTCATATCTAACAAGTCGCAACGTTTTTAAAAAAGTGTGCTGCAGAATGTCTCAAGCTTTACCAAACAAGCTCATCATTCTCAAGCTTTACCAAACAAGGATTTAGTGTCCTCTTTAAGAGACAAGGGAAAGCTCTGTCGAAAACATCTCTTCACAACACCTGTGCAGCCGATGAACATCAGGAGATGACTCAATTGCGAACTTCTCAGTTGCTCCTTTGGATCTGTATAGGAGCTCAGAGGCAGGGGATGGTTTCAGGGTTTGGGGGTATTTTTTGAGGGGGGGGGGTGAAGGAGAAGATGCCACTGAGAGCTTCTTTTACCTAGTGGGGGGTGGAGGTGGGATGCGCACACTGAGGAGGCTCCCTGGGGTCCCCCTGCCCAAAGGGCTTGCACAAGCCAGCATCACAGCAGGCAAACACAACACTGTATTGGAAATTTCTATATGCTTTCAACCAAGGCTAAAACAGAAGCCTAGCTAAGACGACAGGGAACGCAGAGACCCTACGATGCCCTTTAAGG
This sequence comes from Gekko japonicus, assembly GCF_001447785.1. Taxonomy (NCBI): domain Eukaryota; kingdom Metazoa; phylum Chordata; class Lepidosauria; order Squamata; family Gekkonidae; genus Gekko; species Gekko japonicus. Next base: position 142,975 of record NW_015176464.1, on the reverse strand, counting down.
TTTTGTATCCAGTTACCTCACACTCCTCTGTGTGTCACTTCGGCCTCGAATCCCCCTTTCCAACTGCCCCATCTTGTACCTGCCAGAATTGGCTCTGCAGGAAGGGACAGAGGACAGGGCACCTGGGGTTGCGTTAGGTGCACTGACACAGACTTCCCTATGGCACCTCACCCACAGAAAGCAAGGACTTCCCCAGGCAACCAGGCAAAGAAGTCTAGCCAGAGAGCCAGTGTGGTGCAGTGGTTAGAGACCTGGAATCAAATCTGGGAGATTCAGGTTCAAATTCCCCCTCCCCCGGTGCCTTGCTGGGAGATGTTTGGTGGTCACTCTCTCAGCCAAATCTACCTCACAGGGTTATTGCAAGGATAGAAGTGGAGAGGCACAGAGAATACAGTACACTGCCATGAGATCCTCAGAGGAAGGCTCCTGTAATAATTAAGTAACCAATCAAACTTGTTTCTTTCTACGCCAGCACTACGATATAAACAGGCAGTTGGACTACTGCAAATGTTTGTGGTCTACCATCTGTGGGCATATTTGCAAGCTGCCCCTCCCCCAAGCTGTTCTTCCATAAAGAAACTCAAAGTTTGCAAAATGAAGAATTTAATTTTACAATGTGCCAAAACAATGCGAATCCATTTACAGAACTCCAGTGTTAGCTGGGGGCTGCACAAACCAAGAGGTCATTCAAAATACCAGAGTTTGATTCTCCATGAACAATTCACTTCTATCTCCAGTGAGAAGGCAGAAGAAACACTGGCAGTTTAAGAGTTACCACTCTGAAAACTGCCAGGTTTCTGTCTGACCTGCTGTAGGCAGTCTCCTCCAGGTCAAAAAGGGCCAGTGCAGGGTCTGTGCTTTGTCTGCCTTTGGCAATGAATGACACAGCTGCTCTTCTGCTGCAAACTGAACAATAGCCAACAATTCAAAATAGCAAGAGCCACAGCTCCAGGAGGCAGGCCCAGGGTAGGGTCTTAAAGAGGCAAGTGGGGAAAAGCACCACAAAATATCACACTCCAGAGGCTGTACTTGGCTCCCAAACCAGGTTTTTAAGCAAGGAAGTTTATTACTGCACTGTCCGCTTTTGGAGCATGGAGGACTAGAGACACAGGCTCCTAAGGGCAGCACCCAGTATCCAGCATATTACCAGTTTCTTCATTTTTGGTACAGGGGTTCATGGTCGAAGGCCACGTCTACAACTTATGTTAAAACAACATACTGAAAATGTCACACTGCTCTAGTGATAACCCAAAGGCACATTTATATTAGAGAACGAAGGGTTGCTTTGATAACAGTTATCCAAAAGGACTAATTGCTGTTTTAATCTTCATTTAAAACTTCTGTTCTGCCTTTCTGCCTCGCCCAATGGACCTCAAAGCAACTATTTTAGTAAGTGGTACACAAGGGTGTGGAATTAGATTGAGCAAAAAAATATATCAAATGAATCAAATATGCCATTATATGCATACATTATTAGAGACATTTTGTAATAAGGCATAATTCCGGCTGTTGTTCACAAACATTAGAACAAAGCTACAGCACTCTGTTTACATAATGGCAGCAGGTACAACATCCCCTGGGAATAAGGACCACTTCAGGTATTCATGCTGGTACACTCTAGGCTTAGTGCAACATTTGGAGAATGAAGACTTCATATACACAAAGGGAGGTGCAGTGGGAGAGTACCCATAAGCCATGCTCCCAGTCGTCACCAGCTGAAATAGCTCAAATGTCCATACACATCTGATCCACAAACTTGTTAACATTTTGAGCACATACCTCATTTCCTGTGGAAGGCAAACATAAGCAGGGCATATCTCCTATTATTTCCCGACTGTCAGAATAACGTTTCACCACACAGCATTCAAACAGTTCCTCAAACTAGTCCATAATTCCACATATCAGATTCAAACAAGATAAAGACCCATTTGCTTACTTGGGTTTTAGGCTGGTGCAGACACAACTGCCCACAGGCCATGGCCTGCAAATTGGGACACGGCTTTGGGAACATGGGCTCCTTTCTTCTCTCCCTCCCTCCACCAACTGCACATCTATTTCCCTCTCCCTCCACCAACTGCACATCACACATGTGCCAATGTAAATGACAGCTGGAATAAAACAGGTTCCCCAGTAACCGTGGCTTAGGGTGCTAAGTGAAACCCATATGTAACACTGGGAGGCAAAGGGGGTGGAACTACTAGGGAAGAGGAGGTAAGCAAGTATTCACAGAGCTGGCTTCCAAATGTGCAAGCCATGGTTTGCAAGGAGCCAGTGTGAATTCTGCACCAGGCTTCAAAGAACAGGGACATCTGCAGCCACCTTTACCATCACAGTGTTTTGGCACTGCAGTGACCTGCTTTTGAAAACAGCATATTTGGCCTAAGACCAGTCTCCTGCAATTCAACACAAAATGGTTGCAAACCTATTCATATTAGATGACAACTCAATATGCAACAGTTGTTTTCTCTTTGGATCCACACATGTCCACATGGATCTTTTCCAAAACTCATACATAAGAATGGAAAACTCTGCAGGTGCAAAATACTCCTCAGCGGGTTGAAAGAGGAAAGTGTTCAGCCTGAAGTGCATCCTGTTTTTAAAACTGCTCGTAGCCAGACCCACGATGTTTTCGGCGACCAACAAAATAAGCCATGAAAATGAGACACACTAATCCCGCCAGGGCGGCTGCCACCACAATAGGCACAAAGAAGTTGTCCACCTCTGGGCTGCAGTCTTCAGCTGGATAAAGAAAGGGTAATGAGTCAGGTTAAGCCCCTGAGCTCCCCTCTCAGAGAACGAAACAGTTTTGCGCGCTTCCCATTTAAAACACTAATTGTACATTCACCCATGTCAGAATACGCTACCCCAAGAAGAGCCCAATTGGATAACTCTATAACTTAATTTGTGACAAGGACAGAATTAGTATTTTCTTTTTTTGTTGTTGCAAAGATCTGTCTCCATGTAGCACGGGATTTTTGCTTTTTCTAGAACTCAGTTTAGAAGGGAGACAAAATATTCTCAGAGACAATGGTGAACAGCTTTGTTATGTGCAGAGTATTACCATGAAGTGGAAAAGACACTAGGCTGCCCCTCCATACATCATCCAATTAGACCCAGATCAACCCAGCAAGGAGGCTCCTGGAAACCCATGCAAGAGGCACAAATTTGGGTACATGATGAAGAACCACCACCAACTCAACTCTACTTTTGCTCGGCATTTCCTGAAGTTGCCAGCCGCAAAGCTGAAGCCTGAAGGTGCTCTACTAGTTCTGGTGCCCCGCCCAGTGTTTTCAGAAAATGAGTGGATGGGGCTTTTGCTAAGGAAGGCTTGTGATTGGCTGAGATTTTTTTAAAAATGTTGCTTTTGGAGCAGCTGCCGACATCGCACAAGGATTGTCACTGAGTGATTGAAGGTAAGCTGTGTGTATATGCAAGAAAATATTTTAGAACAGTATATTTTAAAAGGTATCCTGTTAAAAAGAGCTCCTGCCTTAAACGTAGACAACGTACCGTTAAAGATATGCATGACCTTACTCCCTGACATTTTGAGGTTGCCTCTGCCTCCTGCGATGGCCATTTTTCAGTTACTCACTACCCTGTGTCAGAATCCTAAAGGAGAACGAGGCTCAAAAAGTTTGGGGACTTCCTACACTATTGCCTGAGCAAAGAAGTAAATAGCAGATAAGTATTTGAATTTGGGTCACACGGAACATACATTTCTGGAAGCACAACTACAGAAGGTACAAAGTTGGCTACAAAAAATGCAATAGGCTCCCCAAAGATTGGCCCATTCACCAAGTTTCACTTTTGTCTTAAAGGTGCCACTGGACTCTAAATTTGTTCTACTGCTTCAGACCAATACGGCTGACTGCCCGGTTTTGTCCTTCTAGATATATGTACTGATATGATCTTGCTGGTTATAATTAATACTGCTTCTTGGGCAACTAGCTTGCCTTTTATTACTCACCTTGGACAAATTTCACCCATTTCCATCCTACCTGTCTGCAAAATGGCAGCCAATCAAAAGGGATGAGAGTTCCAGAAAAAAAGTGGTTAGGATCCCAGTAATGGCAGGACATGTACTCCGAAGTCCACTCTCCCATGCTACCCGCTAACAAAACATTGTTCAGCATTCACTCTTGTGTAAGATACTGCAAATAGGTTTCCTGCCACCAGGACCACATGACCTCGTGTTGTCTTTTGCATATATCAGGTGACTGGAAAATGCCCATCACTATCACAAATTGTATGGAATACAGACCTCAAGCATGGTATGAAGACACACACTACCACTTTATGGCTGAAGTTAAGCAGGTAGTAGCTTCCACAAGCAGTCTGGCTAGGAGACCCACCCAAGAACTATATACAAGCCACTCTAAACTCTTTGGAAAGAAGTGTGTGTGTATATAACAGAGAGAACTGCAGAGTTGCAGCTGCAAAATCTGTAGTGGGTGGTTTCAAAACCTGTCCCTCCCCAACTCTGGTAATATGATCTGTGAGCTACTATGGAGCAAGAATGGATGGCTGAAAGCTGTATGTAGGTAGAATCTATGGATTCCTGGACACAGCCCACAGAGACTCATTGTGTCTCTGACTAGTTTACCACTATATTTGCATTGTATGGTACAGATCAATGTTCTACAAAAAAAAGGGTCAGGGGGACTTCGAAACCAGGAAGGGCTTATATTTAAGACTATCAAATTCAGTTTCTGAAGGTTCTCTTCAGAAGCAGGTGGAAGAGTCAAAGTAAAAAGAATGCAGGGACACAAAATATACAGTGAGAAAATAGACTCGTTGTGGGACCAGAGCAATGCTCCCTCTAAGCTGTAGAGTCTTGTGAGCAAAAATTCTACTTTGTGAGCTACTGGCATGAAAGTTGTGAGTGAGCAATCTGGCTACTGCATAAATTAGTTTGCTCTGGAGCCATCTTTCCTGAGCTAAGACAAAAAACTCAGCCTAGAGGAAACACTGGACCAGCGCTCGTGCAGGATCAACAAGTAATTGAACTGTGGTATTTTCCACCAGGAGACATAATGATGATTATGAATGGGCAGATTCATGGACGATAGGGCCATTGATGGCTGCTGGCCATGGCGACTGAAAGGAACCTCCGTTTTCAGACACAGCAAGTCTCTGAATACCAGTGCTTGGAGGCAATGTCAGTGGAAGGCTTTGGCTCTGTAGCCTCAGTCTGTTGTTCCTTCAACATAGCTAGTTGGTTACTTTGTGAAACTGGGTGCTGGACTAGGTCTTCTGCAGCAGATCTGTGCTTGCATCTTCTGCAATGGTACATTTTAAATGGAGCAGCTCACTTCTGTGACTGAGGAATAATCACATGCCAAGAGCTTCAAGCAGGAGGATCATCTGACGGCTGGGCAGGGAACTTTTCCCAGCTCAGTCCTGCAGACAGTAAGAACTGCTTGGACTCTTTTAAGTGAAATTGCAGTGCTCCTGTATACCATGGGTACCACTACTGCAGAAAAGCCAGGTATCAACACAGTCTCCTGCAGAATACGGCAAGGTCAGTGGTGGTCCCTTTAGCTGTTTCAGGTCACATCTGGCATAGCCTCTTCTGGGACTTGACTTTTTTTCTTGCTACAACAGATATGTTACGACTGGGCAGAGTGGCTTGGACATTCGTCACAGTCATGCAACATGGTATTACAGTCTGGCTTTTGTTAGGATCAAGGACAAAAAAGCAAGCCAGTCTGAAAGGCAACTATCCCCCATTTACTTTTTAAAATATTTCACAAGGGTCACAAGCAATGTTCCCTCTAAGCTGTGGAGTCTCGTGAGCAAAAATTCTCCTTTGTGAGCTACTGGCATGAGAGCTGTGAACGAGCGATTTGGCTCCTGCATCAATTAGTTGGCTCTGGAGCCCTCCTCCCTGAGCTAAGACAAAAATCTGTGAGCTGGAGGCTAAAAACTGTGAGCTAACTCACACTAACTCAGCTTAGCGGGAACACTGGTCACAAGTGCTAATTTCCCTAGAATATACTTAAACTGAAGTACTGTTTGTACTTCCAGAACATGCAACCTGCTCACTTGCAAGCCCATCTCCAATTTTACTGGTACTTTCCAGACTGTACAGGAGTTTGGCTATTTAGAGAGCCTGACCTTAGCAGATCTGACAGAGGACATTAGTCCAAATGAACAGCCAGTTACAGGAAATACAAGCATTCTGGATCCCAGCCAGGCAGTTTTGAAGATGGACAGGGGAGCTAGTGCAGCAGTTAAGAGTGTCTTGACTGCAACTCGAGAATCAGATTCTAATCCCACTCTGCCTTGTCAAGAGCTATAGAGAAGATTTGGGCAGGAGGAGGGAAGAGGACAGACCATGATTTGGATGGCTGGACCAGCTTGATGGAAGAGCTGTTGGCTTACAGCTAATGTGGTGTCGTGGTTGGAATTGCAGAAGATCTGAGTACTCTGAAATGCTTAATGGATAAAGCTGAGTCACTGGCCCAACTTAATTTATTGGGCTGCTGTGATACAATGGCAAAGACAAAACAAAGTATGCTGCTCTGAGCTTTTTGAAAAAGTTGGATAAAAATGTAAAAAGGTAAAGGTTTCCTTGCTCGAAAGCCAGTCGAATCCGACTCTAGTGTTGCGGTGCTCATCTCTGGTTCAAAGCCGAAGAGCCAGCGCTGTCCGAAGACGTTTCCATGGTCATGTGGCCGGCATGACTAAACACCAAGGCGCACGGAATGCTGTTACCTTCCCACCGAAGTGGTACCTATTTATCTACTTGCAATTTCTTGCTTTCGAACTGCTAGGTTGGCAGGAGCTGAAACTAGAGACAGGAGCTCACCCCGTCTTGCGGCACCCGGGTCTTGAACTGCTGATCTACTGACCTTCCACAGCCTGCAGTTCAGCGTCTTAACCACTTGAGCTCCATGTACTACATAGTTTTATCCTGCCTTATATATCCACCATACACCCAACTCTACTGCCACAGAGTAGGGAGGAAGAGCTTGACCATTCTATTGCATTTATATACCGCCTCTTAATGAGCTACCCCCCCCATAGGCCTACAAGCTATGCTGACTGCCAGCCACCATTTTATACCATGCAACTGCTAGACACACTCCAAGCATGAGCAATTTTGCTCAGTGGCATTAGCCGTAGGTTGCAGGACAGTGAACGAAGAGTGACATAGAAATTGCAAGGGTTTTCAGAGAACCTGAAGTCACCAAAGCACTCAGCTTACAAACAGGCTCCCCCTCTCTTCCAACTTCTTTTAACAGCCTGTTAATATGGCAGGAAATCAGGTAGATTTGTGAAGAGTCTTTTAAACAGCTACCCCTCTCCCCCCCGCCTTGCCAAATAGGAGTAGTTCTTTGGACTCTGACTACAAGATTACATCGGATGCTATCAACTGTTTTGGGCAGATGAAAAAGTATGCCTTTATCTGGTGATGAATGGCTTAAAAACCTGCCTGTTCAAGTATGTGGGATGTTTTAAAACTTGAAAACGGGATGTTCCTGTCAAATGGTACCCAGAGTTTAAAGTGTTCCAAGGGTAAAGCAACATTTCATTTTCATGCTAAAAGTGCCAGGCTGCAAAGCTTATGCCAAGAGAGTGGAAGCTGAGGCACCTTGTTAAGGGAAAACAACCAGGGCTTGCTACTCACACCCGGTGTTCCCTCTAAGGTGAGTTAGCGTGAGCTAGCTCACAATTTTTAGCCTCTGGCTCACACATTTTTGTCTCACCTCAGGAAGGATGGCTCCAGAGCAAACTAATTTATGCAGTAGCCAAATCGCTTACTCACAACTTTAATGCCAGTAGCTCACGAAGTAGAACTTTTGCTCACAAGACTTAGAGGGAGCATTGCTCACACTCTATTAACTATCTTTCCCTCAGGCATAGCTACTAATCAGATCCAGAGCAGAGGCTAAGCTAACTTTAGACTCCTGCCTAGTTTTACCAGCATAACACAGGTGGACTGGCCGATGTTTAAAGCTCACAAAGAAAGGATTTTTCCACATCCAGGATCAGATCAAGGCTCACTTAGTCCAACATTCTTAGATGTCAAACAGTATGTTCTCTGGCAGAAGTTGGCCTACGGACCTCCTGGTGGGCTGCAGACTACTTGCCACTCAGCCTTCTTTAAAGTAGTTGCCTTCCAACTATTCCAGGGAAGCTCTGTAGAAACTTTTAATATTGGAAAGAGACCCTGTGGCTGCACCAACAAGGGAACACTGGAGGAGCAGTGGTGAGATTTGGCAGCCCAGGCTGGCCTAGTACTAAGTATGCACTAGAAGAGGCTCCAGAATTCTTTGTAACTTGTACAGGGTTCTATGGCAGGTGCATAATAGACACATCATAGCAGTAGACACAAGCATTTCTGCAGAACAGGAAGTTTGAAAGTTCCCCACCTAAAGTTTTGTGATTGGTACAGCAATAGCAGAGAAGCCTTCATGGAAACCCGCCCCCCCATTAAGCAATGTAACCAAGTTTCCTTATAAATAGAAGAGTCTTTATTAAAGCATTTTGTGCAGACAGGCAATTTACAACCATTAAGTAGAAATACAGTGTAGAAAGAATTTCAACAGATTAAAGAGGACAGTGGTGTTTTAGAAGTTTACATGAGCCAGTTAGCACTCGGTGAGAGAAAATGAGCCTTTGCTACCAAGCAGTTCAGCCCCTCGCTGGTTTATTATTGCGATTGCTGCATTATGGTTTTGATGTTGTTTTTGGCATTTCGGCGTTATTTGCTAAGGCTTTGAACCAATGCAATAAAGTTTATGAATGGAATGGAGTGAGAGGTACACTTGGCTGTGTTGAACTCAAATGCACTGCTGAAGTTTTCAAACAGAGCTAACTGGCTTATGCTTCCCTACTAAGAAGCAGGTGAAGAGACAATGACTACGACAGTACGCTGGCAGAGGTTTACGCTCCTCTTTGTATCTGCAAGCCCAAGAAGAAGGTCACTAGAAGAATTAACTACAAGCCAATTATTTGTTGGAGGATGCAAAAAGAAAGGCAGCCATGAGTGGCCATCTTGTTGTCTGCTCAAGCCACAAAAGTGTACTCATAAAAAAGGCTCAAACACAGCCTGAGTTTAAGTGGAATTCAATTTGTATTAATCTAGGACAGAGTATAAAAAGCTCAGTTTTTTTAAAAGACAGAGCCCAGCTCTCTGCTACACATAAGCAATTGCTTGTGCAGCAAAGTACAAAGTGCTCAACTTTAGGTTCCCTTTGCTAAAACTGTCCCCTTTGGAGTTCATTCTGAACCACAGCAATTTGTCAAACTCCCAAGAAAATTCCCTTTGATAGGCAACTCCCTTGCATGTAGAACACCAACAGCCAAAAATCTACATGTTTAATGCAGCTTGTACAGCATAATTCCGACTCGCACAAATGCAAATTCAGCAGTAGACCCGTGATCTCCCACACTGTAATTATGCATAGCAGAATTTACTGCTGCTCATGCTCTGCCCCCCCACTACACACTTCAAGTTTACCCCAAGTAACAAAAGTGTCATAATCAGCAAAACCAAGCAGCTTTAAATGCACAGCTGTACACCCAAGAACACGAACCAACTAATATCTGCTCTGTAACAGATTCTTGACAGACGCTCATGCTGTTTAGCAGTTTTCAACAGATGCTGGCTTGGACATGGAGTGTTTAACCAGGACGCCCAGTTAATGTGCAATTTAAGGGCACTTCAAGAAAATCAAACTGTTGATTTTGGTTTTGTTACAATAAAGAGAGGACCAGCTAGATGGAAGTTTCTGCTTGCCTCTGTGGGTGGTAAATAGCCACACCCACAAGATCCGGTTCTGCAGTTTTCCAGATCACCAGGCAGCATCAGATGCAGCTATTTAGGAAATGCAAACTTTAGGAGTTTACTAATGCAACAATACTCATAAAGGAAGCTTGCACACACTTGTCTTGCTTTGAGATAGTCCGTGTATGGTGCCATTACTGGGAAGAACACCACAAGCACTGTGAAGTACACTGACACCGACAAGAGCTCTGGGATTCCAAGCAGTGGTTAAAGCAAAGTAGCCAAGTTATCCTTCACTTGTAAACAATGGAATGCACAGGGCAGCAAGTACCAATCCCAGTTCTCTATTGGGTTGCTCCAATAGTCTGATTTCACTCAGGATAAATTCCCTTTTCAGACTGCTGCCTGCCTAACTGGTATGTTTTGTATTTGACATTTTTTACATTTTAAATAAATTAATCTGCAGGTTAAAACTTGTTGCCTAAATTTCACCATGCCCATTATCCAGTTCCATACATCTTGTGAAATCTTTACAGATCCAGAGACACAGCCTGGGGGTGTGTGGGATGTGCGCACGCATCTCTACGCTTTTATGGAGAACTGTGGATGTGGGTAGCTGGGTTTAGAGTCTGCCCTTGCTTGAACTGCAACTGAGAGAGAAGAGCCTCACAAGGTTTACAGTGTCTGATATCCGGCATAGCCTTTTCTTCTGCCAATTACGTAAGCAAACACTATAATGACGATCAAGATTACAAGAGCAGTGCCAACGGCAATCGGGATTAAAATGGTGTCGTCATCCAGTGAACACTCCTGTGCTGTAGGCAAGAGAGGTGGCGACAAAAGGGAAAAAGATATTGGCCGAGTGCAAATCCAAAAAGGCTTTGCCTTAAAGCGGCTAGCAAGATAAGCCTAAATCCTAGAATGTAGTCTGCAGGATTTAAGAGCCCCATTACCACACCCTTCCATGGATTAGAATGCAAATAGCCAAATGTCTCCGAGGCAACCAAATGGTTAAAGCTTTCTATCCCCTGGAAAACCTTGCAAGGTTACTTGGAAATAACTAAAACGTTTGATCTGTAATCTTGGCACATCCATTAACTGGATCAATGTCAAACTTCAAACGAGACAAAGGTTCAGAAGGCCTCTCAGGATAGGACGCTAGATGGCTATGGAGTCTTCTGGTTGGGGCAAGGACTGTGGAAGCTAGAAAAGACTGGCTCAACAGGACACTAGCGTAAAGCTTTCCTGGTAGTGTGGCAAAGCTCAGACAGTCCAACGCGACGTACTGAAGTAGGTAAATTCAATCAGAATGAAAGCTTTTTCTGAGCCGGCTAAATTACAACATGATGACTAGTGGTCACCTATAAATATTTATATATCGGTACTACTTTCTTGTGATGAATCCCCCCCAAAGTCAGAACCTACTATGTTTGCAACAAAACCTGCCCTTGCTGTGTAGCTTATTAAAGAAAGTCTGAAAAGGAGACTAAGGCTTCTTTCAAAGGACACAACAGATCTGAATACATTAGCAAAATAAACACAGGAATTTAGCCAGAGAAGATGCTTGGAAAGCTCTTTTTTTAAAAGAGTGCATGTGTGGGGCAGGTGCCTTTTGAAGGACTGAAAGACTGGGCGGTAGGAATTTCTAGTACGGGGGAGCCAGGCCTTGCTTTTCTGGATCTCTTCTGTTGAGATCTAATGGCACAGATGCTTGCTACAATCATCGCTGGTATTTTGGATAGTACCTGTAGCTCCAGTTAAATTGAAATTTGGATTCGACTTGGAATCCAACTTCTGAGGCTGGTCCCTTGGGCTCAGAAGCTAACTTCTGGTCAAGGAGATCAACGGGGTTCTTTGTTAGCTTCTATTCCTACCAGAAAGAGTAAGGATTCATAGTGACACCCCCCCACCCCCCACCCCAAACCTGCCTGGTTGGAGATTCATTCTTACCTGTAGAGTATTTGTTTTCTTTTACATCAAACGGCTGGACCCTTAGGTCAAAGGTCTTTATTCGAAATCCCTCCGTCACGATGAGAGTCTCTTCTTTCCTGCACATGTACGAACTGCCCAAGGAGGCATCCCAGTAACTGAGACTGTTGTTTACAGCATACAGAGAGCCTGGAGAAGAACAATTTCACATAATCTTACCAGCAACAGGTGTGGGATTCTAAAACCCAATCATGATCTTAATAGTGTCCTGCAGCTAGGAAAGCTTATCTTCAGTTAATCCCTTGAAAAACTGCACAGCATGAATATTCCAAACTGAATTTCTGGACAGTCAGGCAAACCCAACTCAAGAAGAACTCAGCGAGTCAGACAAGTTATTTGCTGGGTCATAGCTGATTGTTTCAAACCAGCTGGCATCTTACCATTGGCAGGACGAACAACAGTGATGTTCACCCCTTTCAGGTAGAACCTTCCCAAGCTTGTGTTTCTCTGTTTGAAAGACAAACCCACCAAGTTTGAGTTAAACACAGTGGCGACAAATCGCTTTAAGACTATTACTTTATAGATTTGCTAATGTGTCAGAAGCCAAGCAACAACAACAAGAAAGCCGCCATTTGCATGAATGAATGATTGTAGAATTGCCAGTTAATGCCACAGTTATATTTCTACACATGGCCCAAGTGCTTTGCCCTTTATTCGTGCCTGGTATTTCTCTGCCATGTTCATGTTCAGTGCTTGGTGGACTGTTGCTGAGCTCAGACAAGTTCAGCAAGACCTGGCAGTACAAGGAAATGTTTATGTCAGAAGCTTGAATAGAAGGCAGAAGAGTTTCCCACAAGCACTGCCGTTTCTAAGGCACTTCCAGTTACTTCAAGCACATGGAGAGGCAGGATATGTTTTTGTTCCCCACACTCTGGCCCCGGTCACACGGGCAGGAAAATGCACGCGCGGGGGGGGGGGGGGGGGAGAAGTGTGACTGTTTGCCCCGGAGCAAAATAACGCGCAATTGCGCGATCAGACGTCCCGCAGATGTCCTGTCCAGGTCCCGTGGTTAGGGGGGAGGTGCCGATCACAGGACAATCCTGCGGCGCGGCAAAGAAGCGGCCTCTCTAGCAAAAGGCTCCGTGAGTTTAACCCCTTCCAGGGCTGCAGAGGAAGGCAAACTGTGTCCTCCGTCCCGGTCCCCTCCAGGAGGAGCTTCAGCCGGGCCGCCCTCCCACCACGCCCCCCCTGCACCTCCCCCTCTGCTGCCTGGTGCAGAGAATTCCTCTCGAGCAGGCTGAGCCAGGAGTGGGGGGGGGTACGGAAAAGAGGAGGGGGCTGTGGAAGTGTGCGCATGCGCCGTTGGGTGCTTGTGCGCATCCCGTGGAGACTTGAAAAAAAAACCTTTTAGCGACGGGACATGGGCGGGCACCGGATGCCACGATTTACCAATGGAAACGCGATCAGGCGCCCGCCCTTGCCCCGCGGTTTCCGGAAACTAGTACCTTGGAGGTACTAGTTTTTAACCCCGCATCTTCGGTGGGAGGCCTCGGGTTCGCCCTGGGAGCTCTACGCTTCTCAGATGTGGTGCTGTGATCACGCCTGGAAAATCCACCTATCTTCCGTCTCTGTAGCGTGGCTAATGCTCCGTGTGACCGCAGCCTCTGAAAGGCAAAGAGGCTCACCCCACCCCTTAAACCCAGGGATAGATGTCAAACTAGTATTTCAGGAATAACTACACTGGTGCCCTGACCTGGATAGCCCAGGCAAGCCTGATCTCATCAGATCTCGGAAACTAAGCAGGATCTACTTTGGCAAGTACTTGGATGGGAGACCTCCTTGAAATACCAGAGGCAGTGGCAGGCTTTATTCAGCCACCTCTCTGAATATCCTTCAGGCCCCCAGTAGGGGTCAGTCACCAGAGGTCACCATGACTTCCAGGTGTACACGCACATGGACATATAAAAAATACAAAAAACCAAAAACAAACCCCACACCCCAAAAAGAGAGGAATAACTACACAGGAAGCTGCCTTCTACCAGATCAGATCGTTTGTATACTTAGCCCAATAAAGTTTGTTTTATTTCTGGCAGTGGCTCTCCATAATCTTGGAGAGATGGCTCCCCACATCATTTGCCGCTCAGTTCTTTTACACTAGAGGACCTGAATCTGGGACTCACAATGTGTTACATATGCTCTATACCATTGAGCTATGGTTCCCTCCCAGTAGTCCTACTTTAGCATTAAAGGGGCTAAAGGAGAAAGGTAATACAATGTCCACCAAAAGAAAAAAACCTGAAGATATCTCATATGCACGCAACAGTTTACTTACAACCGCAAAGAAGAAATCAATAATTATGTTGTCGCTATCATTCAGCCTGAGGTCTGCAGATGTTCTACCACAGCTACCAGTAACTTCTGTAGTGTTTGGCTGAATATTAATAATCCAGGAACTCTAAACATTAAAAAAAACCCAGTTAGTAGCCACACTTACAAGTTTCTGCTGCCCAACAACTTTTGCAGCCAGCTATGAAACTCCCCAGCTGCAGACAGTCAGCATCACCTACTTATTTCCCCAAACAGGATGGCTATTTCTACCACCTTTTCCAGTTCCAAGGAATGTACCTGGTCACATCGCTGTTGCCCCAGCTAACAAGCCTCGTTAATGTATCTCAGAAGCTTGGGCTCCCTCTACAGGAGAACTATGCTTCAGCAACCAAGACAGTACTACCAGTAAAGTGGAGTAACAGAACATTGTTGAAAGACCCCCCCCCCAAGGGTACTTTTAACCTGTGAAGCCCACATACTCTTCTCTATTCCTTTTGTGAAGCATATTTTGAGTCAGCAAGCACACAACGTACAAGTCATCCAGAAACCTTGAGATCACATTGCTATAGCTGGAATGTAGGGACAATATAAAACCTGGTCTTTGGAGATGTTCAGCTGCAGGCCCATGCTTGCCAGGAGACAGGCTGTGGCACCAACATTGACCGAGTAGTTTCCTGTGACAGGCTTCTCCCCTGCTTGGGCAGTGGGTAGAGGAGCAGGTGACAACATTGTTGTTTTAACAGTGGTGGCTGTAGTTGTGGTGGTGGTAGACACAGTTGTAGTAGATGTAGTAGTGGTGGTAGAGGCTGTTGTCGTAGGCATGGTTGTAGTTGTGGTTGTCGTAGGCATGGTTGTAGTTGTGGTAGGTATTGTTGTAGTTGTGGTTGTCGTTGTCGTAGGTGTCGTTGTAGTTGTCGTAGGTGTCATAGTTGTCGTAGGTGTCGTTGTAGTTGTCGTAGGTGTCGTTGTAGTTGTGGTTGTCGTAGGTATCGTTGTAGTTGTGGTTGTCGTAGGTATCGTTGTAGTTGTGGTTGTGGTTGTTGTAGGTATGGTTGTGGTTGTTGTAGGTATGGTTGTGGTTGTTGTAGGTATGGTTGTGGTTGTTGTTATGGTGGCAGTTGTAGGTAGAGTTGTGGTTGTAGTAGAAACAGTTGTGATTGCAGGAGGATTATTCTCAGCAGAAGCCACAACACCTTTATCACAATGAGTATCTAAAGAGAAAGATAAGAACACAGTAGTAGCATGAGCATGAAAAATACTCGAGGCAAGAATGATTCTGTAAGATGCTGGCATTCACTAAAAGCTATATCTAGCGGGTAACAGATTTCAAAATATGTTATAGCCAGAGCTTTAGTTCTGTCCATATAAACTGGCAAAGGTCAACCAGCAACTTAAACCAAGGAAAATGGCAGAAGCAGTGGTACAAAGGGTGCAGGGGTTTAGACCTGCAGTGACAGTGGTCTCAAGATCTTTGCTACCAAGCCTTTATTTCATGGTAACAGTTTTAAGCTATATCTCTGGACTCAGGGCAGGTCAAGTTATCAAATGGTTAGAGACTGAGCCAGGTAGCAGCTGCCATTCAACCCCCCCCCCCGCATAGTGCTAGAGAAAATACTTGCATACAGCTGTCTACTCACATTCTGTACTTAAGGAGCCATTCAGAAGGAAAGCCTGAAGACTGATGTTCCAGAGGTCATTTGTGACATTGCCAACTTTTACAGAATCCACATGATGACAGGTGTATACTGTATGTAACTTAATCGGATGCACAGGATAGTTTGCAGAGGTAACAACTGGTCCTGTACAGGAAGAACCATGCAAGGAGGAGTCATTTATGCATTCTGTGTACCCAGCCAAGCTCCATACCCTCTGTTCTTACACAGTACATTGACAGTGGTGGACTTCTTTTTGTTGGTCTGTTTTGGTACTGACCGATGCAGGGGCCTTATACCAAGTCAGACCACAGTATGGCCTCAGACTGGCAGCAGCTCTCCAGGGTTTTTCACATCACCTACTACCTAGGTCAATAAGATAAAACTTAATCGAGGTAAAATTACATCTGTAAGTCTTAAAACTTATTAGGAATAGTTCCTTGCTACCAAAATCTTGGACAAAAAAACCAGCAGTCTGTACAGTAACTTCTGGTGACTTATCAGCTAAAAGAAACCTAATTGCACTATCAGAATTGGCCCTAGGCAGTAAAGGCTTGATCAGAAGTAGTCGGAGATGTGAGTAAAGGGGGCAGCGTAGCAGAATATGATCTAAAGTATCAGATTCTCTGAGTGGACAATTGCAAATCCTGTCACATTTCGGGATGCCTCTATATCTACCTGAGACCCAAGATTGGGGAAAAACATTAAATCTGGCTAGCATAAAGGCTCTGTGTTGCAGTGGGATCACCAAATTAGAAAAGTATTGTGCCATACTGCTTGGTACATATCTGAGGCCAAGAGAAAGGGGGGAACAAGTGCCCCCGGCACCTGGCTAATTTTATTAGGCAGTGGCACAGGGTACTGTGCATTTTAACCATATGTCACATGCTTTCTCCATTTTTTTGAACCAGATTAGCCTCTGAAGCTACTATCCTATATTTCTCACAATGGAGCTAACAGATCTGGAAGATTGTTTAGTTCAGGAAAGTGACATGGGAAGACAGTAGGGATGTGCACTTGGCATTTCCAAGCTGAATTAATACCCAAATCATACTTCTTTGGGATTCGGGAATCATGCCTTTTTGGCATGATTCAGATATTAGTTAAGCTGCATCAGATTCTCTGATTTGATTTGGCTTACCAATAAGAGAATCCAAATTAATTAAATCTCCTAGGGTATATTCAGTGGACTGGGGGGGGGGAGAAGGGTTTGAGATAGAGGCACCGAATTTGCAGTGTAGCTGCTTGAGCCTCTCCTCAAAAGAACCCCCATGTTTCAAAAAGATTGGACAAGGGGGTCCAATTCTATGAGAACCCAAAGAGGATGTCCCCATGGTGTTTCCAATGGTGGGGAAAATAGCAAGGCAATACCAAAAGCCCAGCAGAATGTCCCAGAAAATTTCTGCAGTTGAAAGTGGAGTGTGTGGGGGGGGGACATTTTTGCAAGGCCAGCAGCAGAACCAAAACCAAACAGGACTAAGGCCAAATCTGAGAATCTCTGAAGTAAAGGGGGGCATTGCTGCAAGGACAATAGAACCAGCGCGATGTACTAGTGCCCAGCAGTGGAACCTAATGCAAATCTACTGGTGCTCAGCAGCAGAACCCAGTGCCATTGTGGCAAATGCTAGGCCAGCTCAACAGGACTGATGTCAAGCACAGAATCACAATCCAAGCAAGGGGGAGGGGGATGGCTGGACAGCAGAACCAGAGCAGTAGTGACTGCCCAGCAGCAGAACCCAGTGCCACTGTGGTAAATGGCAGCTCAACATTACTGGGCTTTTGTGTATTGGGCTGGGTTTGGTTCAGGTGGACTAGCAAAAGCACCTTCCCGCCCTGTACTTTTGAGTGTGCTGCTAGGCTTCTACTGCTTTTGTTTCTGTCAAAAAATTTTTTTTTAAAACCCTGCTGGGATTCTCTGGTGTGACATTGGTTAGTTCGGTCCCTGCCTCACTGGTGCTGGATTCTGCTCCTGGTGTGACATTGGTTAGTTCGGTCCCTGTCTCACTGGTGCTGGATTCTGCTGCTGGGAACTACTACATCACACTGGTTCTGCTATCCTTGGAGAAATGCCCCCCTTGGAGAAATGCCCTTCTGCTATCCTTGGAGAAATGCCCCCCTTTACTTCAAAGATTCTCAGATCTGACCTTAGTCCTGTTGGGTTTTGGCGCTGCCACAGTGGCACTGGTTCTGCTGCTGGCCTTGCAAAAATGCCTCTCCCTTCACTTTCAACTGCAAAGATTCTCTGGGACATTCTGCTGGGCTTGTATTGCCTTATTTTCTCCACTATTGGAAACACTGGAGGATGGGGACACCCTCTTTGGGTGCCTATAGAATTGAACCCCCGATCCAATCTTTTTGAAACGTGGGGGTTCTTTTCGGGAGAGGCTCAAGCAGCTACACTGCAAATTTGGTGTCTCTTTCTCAAATCCCTTTCCCCTCAGCCCACTGAATACACCCTAGGAGATCTGCCATTGACTATAATGGCCCCATAAGGTATAATGGAGCTGAAACATTCAGGATCCCTGAATTTTATCCGAATTCCAATACAACACCGATATTGGAATTCGGGTTTTCAAGGCAATACCAAATTTTTAAAGGTCCAAAAACTCCGAATCTGAAAAATACTGATTTTTTCCCCTGTACATCCTTAGAAGAAAGTAGAAGTTAAATATATATACCCCAGCTCAGCTTTCCTGACCAATTTAAGTGGCCCTATACAACTGCTCTGCAGCTAACCTGGGACATCTGATCCTGATCTCCAGTATTTGTTTTGGCCCCAGGAAGCCTAGGCCATGAGCTTTTGAAAACAATGCTGCATTTCACATGCAGCAGGGTCAAGATACAGCGGAAAGACAGGAGGGAGGGAGGACTTAAAAGGTAAAGGTTCCCTTGCTCGAAAGCCAGTCGACTCCGACTCTAGGGTTGCGGTGCTCATCTCCGTTTCAAAGCCGAAGAGCCAGCGCTGTCCGAAGACGTTTCCGTGGTCATGTGGCCAGCATGACTAAGCACCAAGGCGCACGGAATGCTGTTACCTTCCCACCGAAGTGGTACCTATTTATCTACTTGCAATTTCTTGCTTTCGAACTGCTAGGTTGGCAGGAGCTGGAACTAGAGATGGGAGCTCACTCCGTCATGCGGCACCCGGGTCTCGAACTGCTGAACTACCGACCTTCCACAGCCTGCAGTTCAGCGTCTTAACCACTTGAGCCACCGCAGCTCCTAGGGAGGACTTATGGTGCACTAAATTCCAAACTGTCCCAACAGAAACAGCTTAGTAGCTCATCATGATTATCCTACTGCTAGACACGGGATACAGAGTGCAATATAAATATACCATCACTTCCAATACGCTGACTCATTGTGCTCTTTGTTTTCAACTTAGGGATTCTGAAATTTGAAGCTCATGTCATCTCTGCTAGACAGTCTAATTAGAGGTCACTCTGCTTATTATCACAGCATTTACGAGCATCCAGAGCAAAAGTGTGAAATGGATTATCAAGGCTCCTTGAGGAGATTACACAAAACTTTTTAACAAATTTCAATTTAAGTGGCCAGAAAGATAATGTCTTAATCTCTCAGAACAAGATCACTTTAGCCAGAGCGGTATATGCTACATTGTGGGAGGGTAGAAAAAGCAGTAGTGGGTGTAGAAGTTATCTTGAATTTCTCTCAGATCTTTTTTTTGGGGGGAAATCTTGCTCTTATTGATGCAAAGAGATGACCGAAGCAGTATGGGAAACCCCTGCCAAAATCTTAAAACTAGATGGGGATTTCAAGATTTAAAGTCCAGTGGCACTGTAATGACTAAGCACATTTATTAGTTATGGTGTCACTGGGCTTTTATTTTGCTACACACCAACATAGCTACCTCTCTGCAATTATTGGAGTTTGAGACCTGATCCCAGCCCGACAGGAACTATGCGAAGAATCACAGCAGCAAAAATTATTACAGCAGAACCATTCAGAAATCCATCTTTACCTTTCCTTTTAGCATCTGGAAATAATTGATGCAAAGAGATGACCGAAGCAGTATGGGAAACCCCTGCCAAAATCTTAAAACTAGATGGGGATTTCAAGATTTAAAGTCCAGTGGCACCGTAATGACTAAGCACATTTATTACTTAAGGTGTCACTGGGCTACCTCTCTGCAATTATTGGAGTTTGCGACCTGATCCCAGCCCAACAGGAACTATGCGAAGAATCACAGCAGCAAAAATTATTACAGCAGAACCAATTAGAAATCCATCTTTACCTTTCCTTTTAGCATCTGGAAATAATTCTGCATCATTGGTATTGTAAATAAAGGTGATGTTTCCTTGGTAAGTATCATCTGTTTTCGCAAACTTGATGCTCCAGAAGTGTCCTGCTCCAAACTCTATTGCCAGCAGAGGGCCACTTGTTTTATCACCACATGTGCTTCCATCATACGTCACATTTTCTGGGAGCGTAAAAGCTTTGTTTTTCTGAAAGATTGCAGAAAGCACCAGTTCCCAAACAGTAAGCTTAGGTTTAATAGCAGGAGCACAAGTAATCTCTTTTAGACAAGATCTGCCAAAATGCTATAGCTCAGTTCCAGGTGGTCAGACTCCACACATCCTTTAAAATGAGATCCATTTCCTATAGGGGTTGTGAAGCTATACTTTTTCTTGAAGGCTTAACGCAGAATGTTATCTAGGACATCATTATATCCAATTCTGAAGTAGTCCTCAGAAGTG
>NW_015176464.1:94330-122564 GCF_001447785.1 Gekko japonicus | reverse complement strand
CCCCAGGTTTGCAGAACAATCTGAAATCTAGCGAACAGGCTAATCAGAAGGAACATCTCTAGCTTTAAGAGATGAATGTCCACCAAGATCTTGCAAGTTAAATTACAAGGTCTTGGCAGCCAGGCAGGGTGGGCATTGCTCAGCAGCCACAGCAATACCGCTGAGCCTTTCAAGCCTTGGTTTCAGTCAGTCAAAGGGGAAGGAAGCAAGGAAATGGAAAAGAGGAGAGGCTGCCAGGGGTTGGAAAGCTGAAGTCTATGGTGGGGAAATGGATAAAGGTCGACTGGTTGGTGGGAAAGAGAGTAGGAAGCAAGTAGGAAAAGGGGAGAGGAAGAACTGCGGGGAGGAGGTACAGGAAGAAAATGAGTTTTTATGGCATATCCTACAGGTCCCGTCTGGTGTTTCAAATGCACTCATTTGGGTGGAAACTGGCATGGTTACCCTAAAGACTCAATTATGGATTGCTGCTATCCTATATTGGTTCAAATTAGTGTCCAGGCCCACTGGTTTAACAAGCTTGATATTGAGAGACTCTATGACACCTTATTGGATGAAAGAAGTTGAGTTTAAATTGGGTTATTAAATATCGGAATTTCACTATTGATACAAAATTTAATTTAGAAGAAATCGTATATTTGTAAACCGAGGTTTAAGTGTACTTAGTATGGTTATGGTATATAGTTTTGTGTTATTGGTTTCTGTTTGTTAAAAGATAAAAAGCAATAAAATATTTGGTTAAAAAAAATGGGTTATTATGAGCTCTCTCAACAGTTTATGATGCAGCTGGAATATAGTTCTGTTAAACCTTTTCTTAAACAAAGAATCCTGGATATTGAAAGACAGCACAATCTGTCCCAGATTAACTGCTATCTTCCAGGTACAGAGAACTTGAAACAAATATTACTGATGCCATACCTACAGAATTTAGATAAAGCTGAGTATAGAAGAGCTTTTACTCTTATGAGAGCAAATATGCTTCCTTCAGTGGTTATAGAGAATAAATACAAAAGGCGTCCCTATGAAGAACGTTTGTGCATCTGCAGGGATGGAAGGATTGAGTCAAGGGAACATGTTCTTTTTGAATGTAAACGTTACCAGAACTTCTGTTCTGTTTATTTAGCGCCAGTCTGTCTCCAATTCCCGGGGAGAAATTTTAGTTTTTACTTAGATAATCTTTTAGCCAACAGGAATCAAGAGATTACTTTAATGGTGGTAACGTTTGCTGTGAAGGCCATAAGATATCACCAACAATTTTTAGATGGAAATGCCTAGTTTAATTTTATGTTTAAGATTTTTATAAGGGGTGTTTGGCTGAATTGTATACCCTGTCTGTTTTACGGCTTTGGTGGTGATTTGATGGGTCTTTGACCATATTAAACATTTGAATGAATGAGATGCCCCCTCCCCCGGAGTCCTTGCAGGTCCCCCACTACTAAATCATCACGTTACCACATTGCTGTGTCTTGTCAATTCTAAAATAGCAACTTCTTTTTAAAGAGTTGGTTTTAAATACAACATTCACTACTTTAGCCTTGAGTCTCAAGATCCATTCTTGGCGCAGACTGGTCTAAGATTTTATATAAAATATATTCAAAAAGCACAAACAGCAAAATGCATGCAGGTTTACTTACATATTCGCTAGCATTAGATTCATATATTACTGAGAAGTTCATCATCCATCTTGCATAGAGACATGTTTTGTTGGACTCATCCTTCACTTCTATGTCGACTGCATACGTCTCTGATGAAGCTGGAATATTATTTGCTTGTTAAGACAACACAACACTAGCCGCTTGTTCAACTCCAACTTTTCATTCATACTGCTTACCAATAGTTCATTCCTTTCTAATATTTTTTTTATTTATTACTTCAATTTATACCCTGCCCTCCCTACAAGCAGGCTCATGGCGGCTTACAACATTGACACCAATTGCCAATAAAACCATAAAACATTATAAATCAATACAGTAAATATAAATTCCGAAAATTATAAGGTGCTATTAATATCCACTTTATGCTTATATTTACACAGGATAAAGTCTAGGTTCGTGCTGCCAAAAGTTATGTTTCAGAGTTAGCGCCACAAGAGTTTTTTAAGGCCACTCGTTCACCAGACGTCTCCTCAAAGAGAATCTACAAAGCACTGCATGCCACGTTCTAGACCTCACCAAAAGACCTGGGAGCAATCTGCATATTTTAAAAACACAGTGTAGTACAGATGAAGTCTTAGTTCCCTGCCAATGGTGCCCTAAGCGCATCCCTTCAGAAAACCCTTTGCACACTGCCTCTTCTGCCAAGGGATCACTGTACAACTGCCACATAACCTTGCGTATTGCAGAATATTCTGGAGTGTCTACACTGTGCATTTCATGTAGGGTTCTTTCTAGCTCGGCTGGAATGTTTCATAGCCTTGCTTGACCTATGGTTACCCTATTAGCATACTCACCCTTCCCTACATTTCGTTCTTTAAGGAACCTTTCCCATTTTGTCAGGGAACCCCGCCTAAGCCAATGGATCCGGATGTAAGCAAAGAGTCTCACGGCTTTTTCAGGAGGATCATGAAAATAAGAGGAAGGAATAGGGTGAAAGAGGCAGTTTGACAGTGGATTTGGGTCTGCATCATGAAATATAGCTAACGGCTCAGTAATGCTATATATTTATAAATACTAAAAATGAAAAAAATCTAAGTCAGCTCATTAACTGATATGTTTGTCAGACAGAAAAACAGTGCAGAGCTCCTTTGCAACTGGATCCTGAGAAATACAGTAAGTTTACAAGTGGGCTTCACTTCAGCAAGTTTGTGAGCCAGTGCCTTAAGCACCACTTGAAGGACCTCTGCATTGCGGAGAGTTCTGGGGCATTTCTAACTCTGTACATATGGAAGACATGGACAGCCTCTCTATTAGCCCATGTGAACAGGGAATGTGCTCCAGAACAACCACTGCCTTTGTTTTATACACTACTAGCAGTACTGAACAAGCTGCCTCTCAGGGACACTTGCTCCCATTACTGATTTCGTCATATAAAAGCCCCTGATAAGCCTTGGAGAAACCACGGGTTTTCCTGGAACACAATTTGAAAGCCACTCAATTAGACACTTAGCATCTGGAGAATTCCTTGGGTCTAGAGAATGACTGGACCATATCCTCTCAGTTGCACCACTATTTGTTGCATCCTCCCTTGATGCATTTCATGATGCTGCTCTTTGTGCATTAAAACATGTGGGGAAGACACCAGCTGAAGAGACGGGCATGGCCATTTAGGCTTGGCTGGGGGCAGGAAGAGTAGATAACTAACAGCAACTCTGCTGGCCTTGCACCCAGCATGCAGCCAAAAACCCAAAGCAAAACACGAACCATATAACAACATATTAGGACGAATTGAAATACCACAAAACAGTGTGTGTGCTTATGAGCACCCCAGAACTTCTGTCATAATGGGAGTTCGGTATGTAATAAATTAAGGAGGGTGTTAGAGAAGGACTGAACAGCCCTGACTCCACAGCTTGTAGGATCTTAAAAGGGAACATGCTGCATTGCAGAATTAGTGATGGGTACAACACGTTTCAAACATAAAAGCCAGCAGCCAGAGTAACAGAACTCTCGGGGTTTTACTGTTTCACCCAGTTCTGAAACAAAACAGCTCTTCCCATTTACTGAGCGGCAAGTGCTTCTGAGATTCCCAAGACACTTCACGCAGTCAGGCAAGGTAGGCCAATAGTAACCTCCATGTTACAGATGGGAAAACATTTCGGGGTGGCAGCCCTGTAGTCTCCTACCCACCAAGGTGCCAAGTTGAGATTTAAACCAGAGACTGTAGCACTGCATGTAGCTGAGGAGGGCAATATTCCTATTTAGCTTTTTTGAAAGGTAAAGAGTAAAAGCAAACAACAGTTCTACTAGAAACTTCATTTTTCAGTCAGCTGATCGGCAGCATGTTTTCCCCAACTCCTCTAGAACAGATCTGATGCAGACAGGGTGAGACCGCTGCTAGGCTCCTGCCTATTGTTACTCTTATTGAACTACAAGTTAAATATTTATTTTAAACGTATCTGTTTTTAGCTATGACTCTTTCCAGATCTGCTACTGAAACGTGTTGAACACCTTTGCTTTAGGCTTGGAGCTAGCTTTTTATGTTTTATGAATTTGCTCATAGCAGAACATGTTCCAGATATCTACAAGGGGAGGCCACAGAAGCAGAAACCAGTGTTCCCTCTAAGCCGAGTTAGTGTGAGCTAGCTCACAGTTTTTTAGTCTCCGGCTCACACATTTTTGTTCTCACTGTGAGCAGCTCAACTTTCCAGCAGAAGTGGAGAAGTGAAGCCTATTTCCACTTTCACTTGAGAGACAGCACATCAAGAGCCACACACACACAAAACCTTTATTGGCATGAAAGCACAAAACATCATGGAAATGCGGGAAAATACTAAGATGCATCAGTCACTTACACTCGGCTATTCAAGCCTCGTCTTCTGATTGCATAATATAAAAATTCTGCAACAGCCTCCATTATTTCGCAATTAGAATTAAACAGAAGAAAGTGAACAATTGAGTCATCAGAGTGCCAGCTATCAAGAGCCACACACTGAAGTCATATTTTCTATGCTACTATTAGTTTAATCCTTATGCAATTAAGCGTTCATAATGTTTCCACTTTCCTTCTTGGTTCCAAAAAAGCTTTTAAAGGCCTTGTGTCACCTAATGCCCTTGTGTTGTCAAATGCCGTCTCCATGCCTGCAGGAAAAGACATGCTTCCCTTCTATCCACTTTGATTCAGACACTCAACTCTTACACAAAAGGCTTTTAACACCTCGGAGTCAGGCTGGAGTCAGATGGTGGTGGCTACAAGCAAGGACAGCTTCAAGAGGGAATTAGATAAGCACAAGAGGGGGACCCGCGATACTCGGCGGCGAGGTCGGTCCTCCCCCCCGGCTCCGAGGTGGCGGAGGCGAGTCCGGTCCCCCCCTGGCTCCGACCCGGCTGGGCTCCGGCGGCGGCAAGGCCAGTCCTCCCCCCCGGCTGGCTCCGAGGCGGCGGCGAGTCTGGGCCCCCCTGCACGGCTGGGCTCCGCGGCGGCGAGGCCGGTCCTCCCCCCGGCTCCGAGGGCGGTCCTTCCCCCCCCCTTTGCCAGGCTCGGCGGCGGCGAGGCCGGTCCTCCCCCCGGCTCCGAGGGTGGTCCTTTCCCCCCCCTTTGCCAGGCTCGGCGGCGGCGAGGCCGGTCCTCCCCCCCGCCCACCCACCTCCGAGGAGGAGGTGGCGGCGAGGCCAGCTACAGACTTTCGGGGGGATTTAAACATCCCCTTGAAATTTTTTTCAACTTTTTGGATTTTTGTGCACACGTGAGGACCGCCCCACGTGTGCACAAACCTCCCCTCCCCCCCAAGTGCCCCCGGAGCACGGATTTAGCGATCCGCACTCACGGGGGCAACTTGGCTATTAGTATATAGATAAGCATATGGAGCAGAAGTCCATCAGTGGCTATTAGGCACAAGGTATAGATAGGAACTCTCAGTCTGGGGCAAGTGATGCTCTGTATTTTTGGTGCTTGGGGGGGCAACAGTGGGAAGGCTTCTAGTGTCCTGGCCCCACTGGTGGACCTCCTGATGGCACCTGGTATTTCTGGCCACTGTGTGACAGAGTGTTGGACTGGATGGTCCATTGGCCTGATCCAACATTGGCTTCTCTTATGTTCTTATGTGGGGCAGAAGGTTTTCCCATTACATTGTTCTAGTGCTTTGTTTTTCCATGGAAAAGTTCCCAATTCTAAAGATTCCTTGTCATACAATGAATTCACACCATCGCAAAGGGTTTAAGGCATTTATACCTAGAAACTGTGCCAAATTACATGCATGTTCTACTGATTTTTAAACAGGAAGGAGTGACTTCAAACAAAATATACAAATTCACTGGTTTGTATTTTATTTGAGCTGCATTCTTACACATCTCTTCTCACAAGGTGGAAGAGGCAGTGTAATCGCCAATCTGATATGGACCCAAGTATTGCTACAGAGAGAGACTGTGAAACCAAGATGCCTCAGCAATCTCTCTGGAAGAGAGTTGGATTGAAACAGAGGAGTACGTAATTGGCCTATGTGCAGTCTTACCAGCAGCATTACTCCAGTTGAAATCAGTGGTCTTAGACTGGAATAACCCTGCACAGGACTGCATTGTTAGCATGCCAACAGTTTCCAGTTTTGAATTTCTTTTGGAAATATGCCAATAAAATATTTTCAGTTTTGTTTGTGTTACCTTTAAGCCACAGAACTAATTTGTTCTTAATCGAATATGTCAGTTTACTTGTTAATACTAGGAGGGAAACAGAATTAACAAGCTTTGTTTACTAAATGCAAGTAAAAAATAAATATACTGCAAGTAAAAAATAAATACACTGCTCATGTTCTATTTAGGGTATTAGACCATTTCCCCAAGCGCTTCCTCCCCGTCCCCCCCCCCAAGGCCTGGCCAGAGCAGGAGATCTGTGAGCCTGGGGGAGGAGTGCCCCCTCCTTCACTAAGGTAACAGAAGCTTTTGAAGGAGGCAGATTAGGTAAAATCCCCTTTCCCCCAGCACTAATTAAGAGTAAGCTGGGAAAACCATACCTCTAGGCTGATCCAACAAAGGTTACTGCAAAAAGCCAGCTGTGGTAAAGTTATGCCACTTCTCCCCACCTCCCAAATATCCTAAACTGCCCTTTTGTCCAGCTGCAAATGTAAAATGCATCAATATGGTAATCGAGTCGTGCCTTTTATCCGCCACCTCTCAGCCAGGCCTCTTGCCCTTTTCACGCAGCTGTCTACTCCAGTGCACTAGGAGGGGACCGTCCATCTTCAAGCTCACCTCAAGCAACCCCCTCCCCCGCAACCAGTTACCACCCTGTAAAACGGCTCAGTTATTGACCAGCCAGTCAGCCATCCCAAGCAATGTTCCCTCTAAGCTGTGGGGTCTTGTGAACAAAAATTCTACTTTGTGAGCTACTTGTATTAAAGTTGTGAGCGAGCAATTTGGCTCCTGCATAATTTAGATTGTTCTGAAGCCATCCTTCCTGAACTAGGACAAAAATGTGTGAGCCGGAGGCTAAAATATTGTGAGCTAGCTCACACTAACTCAGCTTAGAGGGAACACTGATCCCAAGTATTCAATTGGGAAAATGTTGCAGGAAGCGCTTTACTGCAAGGGAGCGATAGTCAGACTCCTATCCACGTTTAATTGTTTTACAGAGATGAGAGGGGAAAATATCAAGTGGTTAGTCTGCACAACAGTTTTCAGAGCTGCAATGTAAGTGACAAAGGAGCGTCTTTTCAGAGAGCATAATTGCTCTTTGATGCCCCCAGAGACTCCTCCCAGAGATTTTTTTAAAGTTAGTGTGAAAACAATTCTGTCATCACACGCACACATATGCAAGGAGACAAACAGCACTAACTAGAGATGGAATAATTAATATTCTGCTCGGTATTTCCCCCTACAGCCTAGCTTTCAGGAGGAGCCACACAAGAACTGAACTAAAAAACCAAACAGGTGCTGTTACTTATGGGCAGAGCTTCCAACTATAATCAACTGTACCACTTGAAGCAGAAGCCTTTGCTGGGGCACCACACCAGACTCCTTTATACTGTGTTTTAATTCAGGTGTCCGATTAAAGGCCTGCCCTTTGCATGCACTGTGGTGACGCTGCTGGGTTCTTCTAATATCATCCATAAATAGGCCCTGGTTTTTTACTCCCCTCTTTTTACCAGACTTGGAGGCCCTTCATCTTATTTTGGTATTTATCTGTGTTGTGCTGCTTCTCGCTTACTGCAAATACACTGAAGAGTGAGACTGTGTAGTGGGGAGGGGTTAAAACCCAGTGAACGTGCTTTTTCTTTAGGGTAGCTGGATTCTGAATACAGGGAATTGCAAGCCTCACTTCATTAAGCAAATCAAGCTGCCAAGTGCCCTCAGGATCACTGCCTTGGCAAGACTTTTAAAAAGTTCTCCAAATGTCTGTGCTACCAGCCAGGTGGTGGCATAAAGGCAATCCATATTATGTGTCCTTTAGAATCATAGATGACCCTCCAGGATCATCTAGTCCAACCCCCTGCACAATGCAGGACATTCACAAATACCCCCCCACACCCCCAGAGACCCCCTGTTCCATGCCCAGAAGATGACAAAAAACCTCCAGGATCTCCAGCCAAACTGGCCTGAAGAAAAATTGCTTCCTGATCTCAAAGTGGTGATCAGCATTTCCCTGGATGTGTAAGAAAGGCCCGGAAGAACTAAGCTCTGATGCAACCCTTCCTGCCCACCCTCTCACGACCTGGCTAAGTTCACAGAATCAGCTTGCTGTCAGATGGCCATCTAGCCTCTGTTTAAAAACCTCCAAAGAAGGAGAGCCCACCACCTCACAAGGAAGCCTGTTGCACTGAGGAACTGCTCTAACTGTCAGGAAGTTCTTCCTAATGTTTAGCTGAAAACTCTTCTGATTTAATTTCAAACCGTTGGTTCTGGTCCTACCTTCTGGGGCAACAGAAAACAACTCTGTACCATCCTCTATATGACAGCCCTTCAAGTACTTGAAGATGGTGAGCATATCACATCTCACTCATCACCTCTCCAGGCTAAACATACCCAGCTCCTTCAACTTTTTCCTCAGAGGACTTGATCTCCAGACCCCTCACCATCTTCGTTGCCCTCCTCTGGACACGTTCCAGCTTCTCTATAGCCTTCTTAAATTGTGGTGCCCCAAACTGAACACAATACTCTAGTTGAGGTCTAACCAGAGCAGAGTAAAGTGATACCATCACTTCATGTGATCTGGACACTATACTTCTGCTGATGCAGCCCAAAATTGCATTTGCCTTTTTAGCTACTGCATCACACTGTTGACTGATGTTCAGTGCATGGTCTACTAAGACCCCTAAATCCTTTTCACACATACTACTGCCAAGACAAGCCTCCCCATCCTATAATTATGCATTTGATTTTCCTACCTAAATGTAGAACTTTACATTTATTCCCATTGAAATTCATTTTATTTGTTTTAGCCCAGTTTTCCAGCTTGTCAAGATCATACCATATCATGCCTCTGTCTTCTACCATATTTGCTACCCCTCCCAATTTAGTATCATCTGCAAATTTAATAAGCATTCCCTCTATTCCTTCATCCAAATCACTTATAAATATGTTGAACAAAACAGGTCCCAGGACAGATCTTTGAGGCACGCCACTTGTCACTCCTCTCCAAGAGGATGAGGAACTATTAACAAGCACTCTTTGGGTGCGATCTGTCAACTAGTTACAGATCCACCTAACAGTCATAGGCTCCAAACCACATTTTACCAATTTGTCAACAAGAATATTATGTGGAACCTTATCGAAGGCCTTACTGAAGGCAAGATAAACTATTTCTACAGCATTCCTCTGATCCAGCAAGGTAATAGCTTTCCTGATATAAGAGATAAGGTTAGCTTGATGTGACTTGTTCTTGAGAAACCCATGCAGGCTCTTGGTACTCACAGCTGTCCTTTCTAAGTGCTCAAGGACTGACTGTTTGTGATTTGTTCTAAAACGTTTCCAGGTGTAGACGTCAAGCTGAC
This sequence comes from Gekko japonicus, assembly GCF_001447785.1. Taxonomy (NCBI): domain Eukaryota; kingdom Metazoa; phylum Chordata; class Lepidosauria; order Squamata; family Gekkonidae; genus Gekko; species Gekko japonicus. The sequence continues at coordinate 112,990 of NW_015176464.1, read as the reverse complement.
GGGTTGGTAGTTACCCAGATTCTCCTTTTCCCCCTTCTTGAACATTTGCCTGCCTCCAGACTTCTGGCCCCTCACCTGTTCTCCAAGAATTCTCAAAAATAATGGACAAAGGCTCAGAAATTACATCCACAAGTTCTTTAAGTACCCTTGGATGCAGTTCATCTGGCCTCATTTAAAGAAACTAGGTGTTTGTGTACTACTCCTACGCTGATCCTAGGCTGCAACTATTGTTTTTTGCCACAGCTGACTTATGGCGACCCCAATAGGGTTTTCAAGGCAAGAGATGTTTAGAGGTGGTTTGTCATTGTTTGCTCCTACGCTGTGACCCTTGTTATTCCATGGAGGTCTCCCATCCAATTGTTAGGGCTGACCCTGCTTAGCTTCTGAGATCTGATCGATCAGGGCTATGTGTCCTTGGGTTGGTCCTAACAGGATGTATTACATGGATTATGTGCGTGGTACTTTGGATTTTACTTTTGGACCAACATGGCTTTAAGCAGTTTGCCTATTTGATGAAAGGTAATTCATAAATGCTTCATATTTATTTGAACAGTGTTGTTTTAGTTGATAACTAGGGTCAATTCATGTGTTTCCCTTAGCTGAGGAGGCAGGCGGAATTCAAAACACTGGCTAACCCTGGATACAAGGCACCCCCCTGTCTCCAATCCCCAGCATAGTGTAGAGGTTCTTTTGATGGTAGAGGGGGAAAAATCCCCCTTAAGCCTGCACAGCTCTCAATAGCAATGTATTCCCTAGATTTCCCATTACCAAGACACACAAACTTCAGAGTATGGTACAGACATCTCTTGGCCTTCTTACCAGTACTGCCCCCCTCTTCACACTCAAGTATAACAGTAAGACCTCTCCCAGGCTCCATCCTGTTCTATAAGAGAAGCATTCTGAGCATATGGCTGTTTGGTAAGAGCAGACCTTCCAAAACTAGCTACTCTAAAGACACCACAGGCCAACCCCTCTGAAGACAGATACTTTCACAGCTTCGATGAATGCAACAGAATACTGTTTTACCAGTACTGAGCAGATAAGCCTATACCAGCTTATTTCACTATATCCATACACACCTAGTAGAAAAGACTAACTGGAAGGAGGCACACATGGGGTAGTCGTTCCTTTAGTCACTTATGAGTCACATCAATGCCACCTAGGGTTGCCAGGTCCCCCCAGCCATGGCATAGGATGGGGTGTGTGTGTGTGTGTGTCCCAGATCCAAGTTAGGAAGGGGATGAAGCCTGGGGAGGACAGGAATCTCATCCATTTTCTCCAGGGTAACGGATCTCTCTAGTCTGGAGATGAAGTGTAATTCCAGGAGACCCCAGGTCCCACCTGGAGACTGGCATCCCTAATGCCACCAGAAGAGGTTGCCCGCTGTTTCTCGATAGAAGTTCAGTGCACAGATGCAACAGGACGATTCCTACAGTCTCCCATGCAAGGAGAATCACAAGAACGTAACTGGAAGCTACAGCCAGCACACTGACTCGCAGAGACACAGCAGGCACCCTCTTTCTCCTAAAGAACTAGAATCGCTTTAAATAGTTTGCCTTTCAAAGGACAGAAGGTAAGAACGGCTACCGAGACTTTCCTCTAGAGTCACGCCCTTTTTAAAAAACTTGCACAACAACTGACCGTGGGTGGGAATTATCCAGATTCCACCCCCCACCCTTCCCCGCATGCATCGGTCTCCCTCCGAGGCACCTCTCACCGGAGCCGTCGAGTAGCATGAGGACGAAAAGGAGGAGACCACAGCAGAGCGGACCTACGAGGCGGCCGAGGACGGAGCGACGCGTCTCCATGTTCACACCACAGCTGAGCCTCACGAGACCGACAATAGCAGCGACAGCAGACCGACGACAACAGCCCGGCTAAGACCCGAAACCAGTCAGAAGAGTAGAGGCAGGGGAGAGAAGGGAGGCGGAGCCTTCTGGCGCTAGCCAATCACCGCGTCGCTCTGGCTCGGGCGCAGACTCTGCGGTTCACAGCCCATATCGCCCCCAGAATTAGACGAGGGAGGGTTGAAATCTTTAAATGCATTTACAGGCTTTTCAGTGTTTTTTATACGCCGCTTTGTAAAATTAGCCTGACATAGGTCCCGGTCACACGGGCAGGAAACTGCGGGGGGGAAGTGTGGCAGTTTGCCCCGGGGCAAACTAAGGCGCGGTTACCTGATCAGACCTCCCGTGGAGGTACTGTGGAGGTTCCGTGGGAAAGGAGAGGTGCCGATCGCAGAACTGTGTAAAGCTTTCATCATCGTTTGTAAAAGTGTTAGTTTATTATAATAGGATACTTATTTAAAGCAAATAAGCAATCATTCTGTATTACATTTGATTCATGTGAGAATCACACCTTTGTTCAGCTGGAAAGTGGGATAAAATGGGTTATCTATTTATGTGCTATAAAACGCAGGAAGCTGCTTTATCACTTTCATTTTGCTTCAGTCGTTTTTATGAGTACGTGTGTATTACTGCTATTTATCTTTACTCTGAAATACATCTCACTGAGATCAATGAGATTTAGGTGGGTAGCCATGTTGTTCTGAAGCAATAGGACAAAGTTTGAGTCCTGCGAAGTATGTATTGCACACAGAAGCTTATGCCCAGAATTAAACTTTGTTGGTCTTAAAGGTGCCACTGGACTCAAACTTTGTTCTGAGATCAATGAGAGATTTATAACTAAATGCCCCAAAGAATGGCAGCTTTTTCTTGGAAGCAGCCTTCATTGAAGGGAAGGAATCTATCAATCTATCTATCTATCCATCCATCCATCCAGGGCTTTTTTGGTAGAAAATGTCCAGCAGGAACTCATTAGCATAATAGGCTACACCCAGCAGCAGAAACACATTAGCATATTAGGCCACACCCCTGACTGCACCACTCATTAGCACATTAGGCCGCACCCACATGCTACCAGAAGTGTGGTTATCCAGCCACACCTACCTTTTGCTTGTTATTCTGTTTACCTTGTTTGTTGTCAAAACCCAGGGCTTTTTTTGTAGCAGGAACTCCTTTGCATGTTAGGCCACGCACCCCTAATATAGCCAATTCTAATGAGTTCCTGCTGTTGGGTGTGGCCTGTTATGCTAATGAGTTCCTGCTGGGTGTGGCCAACTTCCGTTCCTGCCCCAAAATAGCTCTGTATCTATCTGTCTGTCTGTCTATCTATCTTCTATCATCCATCCATCTATCATCATCATCTATTTTATTTTGTTGGGCTTCTAGCGCCCCCGCCCCCCCTGCGCAGCAGGCTCAGGGGGGGTTACATCATTCTTAAAAACATACAACACTTTACAAATAAAATATAACCATAAAACAGATACAAAGCAGTACTACTATATAAAAACCTCAAGGGGTGCCAGCAAGACAATTTGCTGTATTGGATGAAGTTCCCATCGCTGTATAGCTGCAGATCTAAACAGTGCAGGGAAAACGGGTGTTGGAATAGAGCAACTATGATGGCTCAAAAGGCTGCTAGACAGAGCTGAGCTAAAGAGCAGAGCAAAGCAGGGGAGGCCATTGTAGTTGGATTGTGCTGCCTCAACTGTAGGCCTGATGGAAGATCTCCATTTTACAGGCCCTGCAGAACTGCATTAGATCCCACAGGGCCCAGATCTCACTAGGAAGACTGTTCCACCACACAGGTGCCAAGAAGGCTCTGGCTGAGGCTCAGTAAATGAAAAATACTGAGACTGGCAATTGATTTCATCTCTCATACTTTATTGTAGGTTCAGAACAATAGCTAGCAATCCAAAACAGTCCAGTGGCACCTTTAAGACCAAGTTTTATTGAGGTACAAGCCCCCCCTCCTCTGCGAGGACAGATCTGCACGTCCCCCCCCCCCATAGCCAGCAATCCAAAACAGTCCAGTGGAGCTTGAGCAGTGGGTGTTGCCTTCTGACACACTTCCGATGATGTCAGGGGGCGCATATGCAACTAGGTTATGCTAATAAGCTATGCTAATGAGCTCCTGCACTTTTTTCTCTACGAAATAACCCCTGAATATTACCCTAAACTGAGCATCTATCCCGGCGCCATGCATGTTCATTTGTTCTACGTTCAACGAGGGTTGTTCCTTCCATGTCGTTGTGCCTAAGACTGAAAAGCGTGCATGGGGCGTAGCAAATACAAATGAACGTACCTAAAATCAACCTCCAATTGTGTTTTGAATGTTAACTTTCTCGTGAAGGAGGCGGGGACGGCAAACCAAACAATTAAATCTAGCGGCCGCCGAGAGAAAACGCTGAGTTAAGGCTGTCAAGCAAGTCACGTGAAGCCTTGTAATAATTGCAATGTTTGTGGTGCATGCAAGCATAGGAAGCGGCGGCGTGTGTAACATATAGATTTGCACAGGACGCTCATTTTGGCAGCGTGTTTTGTACCTGTCTGTATGCGTTGTTAAGGATATATAAAATATTTAGGCATTCTGTAGTGTTATCTATACGTTTTAAATAGCTGTGTTGATTTTCGTCTACCTAATCTAGTCTGATATATCTGTATACAATGCGAGTATGCAAATTAGTGCATCCTATAAGCTGCCTGTTTGAAAGTTTTGGTAGGAGGCGCCTTTGGCAGCATCGATTCGCAAGAGATGAAGGAAACACTGAAGACGGGTCGGTCGGAGGAAGCCCAGAATGGATAAATCATCACAAGATTCTTCAGAGCTGGAGTTCATTCGTTGACTGACCTGTTCTGCACAAAATGGCTCTTTGTTTTTGCGTCCTAAACCAACTTCATTTGAAACGTAAATTCAGAAATGTGCTTAGATATCCAGGAACACAAGGGCTTGTTGCAAAATACTTCGTTTTACAGGATGGTGTTAACAGATTAAAAGGTTGCAATGGCCACTTAAATAATAGTTCCGTGCTTTATAGAGTTCTTCGCATTGATCTTGTGGTTATTCTTACAATAAACCTGTAAGGTAGGTCACTACTATTATCCTCCTATGGCAGATGAGAAGTGGGGAAGGGGGTGGTTTGCTTAATACCACTTGAGTTTTAAGAGACAGAGGTTGACTGAGGGACTTCCTGAGTTAAACACTGCTGTCATTGCTATCCTAAGGCGATTTATATCCTTCTAAACCCACTGACTTCAACAGGCATATAAAGGTGTGACTCTGCAAGTCTCTTGGCTGCAGTGGTACAGTAGAAAGTGGCTGTTATCATTTCCCCTTTAGAACAACTGGTCTCAGTGGTTGAACTGGTCACCTGGTTCAAACTCCCAATTTTTCAACACTATAAAGATGTAAACAATTCTACTTCTGGGTGACTGGACATTTGTGATAGATTTTTTAAAAACAAAATAAAAGCTGCAACCCCAAATACAATTATTACTAAGTTTCACTGAGCAAATGGACTTGTTGTAAAGGCATTAAAAATCAGTGTACAAACTGCCAATGTAAAGTATACGTTATTATTTACAGCAGAGCAGGCGTTAGATCAAGTTAATAAGATCTGGAGCAAGTGAGAGGGGAAAAAAGATTGTATCAGATTGTAAAGCAGTCAGGGTCCAAAAAACTTGACTGTGGCAGTCCAGTCAATATTAAGTAGCTTATGTTGCATAGCTCCGATTTATTCTTCTGTTCCAGTGGTATTCAAGCCCTGAATATACTTTAGTGTAGGCTGCAATTAGGCTCAGAGTAACAGCCAGCTGTCCTCACTAACAGTGACACCCTAAGCAGTTATACCCTTTTAAAGCCCATTAAAGGCAACGGACTTAGAAGGGTATAGCTCTGCTTAGGATGGCACTGCGAGTCTCATTGAAAAGCTGGTGTTCCATACACCTCCTTAGAAAACATTAAGTACTACATAATGAAATCATAACAAAGCTTGAGTCCAGTGGCACCTTTAAGACCAACAAGAGTTTTATTCAAGGTATAAGCTTTGGTGTGCACGCACACTTCTTCAAACCAACACAGCTGACCCCCTGAATCACACTGAAAACATGTTATCATTTACTGGGGAAGCCTATTTTGACATGTCTGGGTCTGCTTCGGACAAGCACAGTCTTGTAGGACTACAGCTACTCTTCCATCAACAGGGAAACAGCGAGTTGCAACTTTCCTGATCATGGAAGAATACAGCACACTTTGATGTTTAATGCTAAGAAGGCAGAATCTTATAGGAACAGCTCAGTGTAAGTCAACCAGAAACTAAGAAAACCAGGCGGTAGGTTGCAGCACTTGCAACTGTTTTTGAACCCCCTCTGATATTAATAAAAGTGAAATCTGGAACTGAACACTTTCAAGTTGACTTGATCCTCTTATGGGCAAGCCCAGCCTTTCAGAGTAATTACCTCTTGCTTGTTATGAACTGCCAGGCTTTGCATAGCTCTGTGACCTCAATCCTCTGCATTGGTCAGTGTCACAAAGGAATGCTGCCTATGGCCTCTGCTCATTTCCCCTCCACACTCTTGGAGTGGGAGCAAAATCTGAATGTGGGCCGTCCTTTATGGCAGGTGGGAGAGGAAGCTTAAATTGTCTTCACACAGGCAGCTGTGTCTTTTGAGGTGAATATTAGGTTGGGCTTGTTTTTACTCCTATTCCTGTGTGGGGAGCCAGGTCCAACATGACCGTGGGTCCCAGTGAAGCTGCTGTGACAATGAACCACAGCTCAGGTCAATTTCTTCCTACATATATCAAAGAAATACAAAGATCAAGTCTTTCAGAGGCTTCAATAAATATGGGAAGTGGCTCCAAACCTCTTTGCTAGTATGGTTGTCCACAGAACATTCTGCAATTCTAGACTTATCTGAACCGCCATTCTATTCAGCCTTGAGAAGAACCAGCTCTGTCTAAATCAACTCTACAAGATGTTTACCCAAATGCACATTTACTGTCTGGTCTGCCCAGAAGCCTTGTTTGTTGCCAGAGCAACTTGCTGAGTAACAGGCCGAAAAGAATGTCACAGTGATAACACTGCTGGGAGCACTGTTTCGCATGCCTGTACTGCACACTGGCTTGGCATAGGACTCCTTATTTTGAACCAGAAAAGGAAATAAACTATTCAAAAATTCCACAGCTATAAGAACTGATATTATCACCTATTACAGTGTGGTCACTGTATTAATTTTGTACACCTTAGAGCTTTCATCTTACTGCTAAAAATCTCCATTTCACAATTATTGCTCCTTTCCCCTCTGCCTGTGTATATTCTGCCAACTGAGAATGCATCATAAAAAGTGGGCCACCTCTGGCTTCTCAAAGGTTATGCTTCAATACATCTTTAAGGTGCCACAAGCCCTGTGTTTGTTTTGGTGTAAGAGTGGCACAGAGCCCTGAGACAGCCATCCTTTCAAAAATGTTGAGAATGACGACACATTCAACATACATGAAACACATTCCACGGACATTAACAAAATGAAGAGTTTAGCAACACAAAACTGTTTATTATTTATTAAATGACACAAAATACCTAGATAACAGACTCACTCTTTTTAAAGGACATGTATTTACATTATTTACCAAAGAAGAGACTTTCTGTACCCATCACTGACTTCTTATGAAACATTAAAAAGGGTTGGGTTTTTTTGCATTAAAGGACGCAATGCTGACATGCCCCATTTGCAAGATTTGTGTTTTAAGTTGAATATTTTTATGCAGTGAACAAGCACAGCCTCATATTCTAAATGGCCTTGTGAAAAGGCTTCTGAAAAGGAACAAGTTTATTTCCCCTCCCACGTCTGCCCCCTCCCTCCCCCAAACTCCAAAGGTACTCTTCTGAAGAATTTACTTATACAAAAAGTATATTACATTTTTGAATGCTGCTGTACTCTTACAACTTTAAACTCTTCAAAAAGGAGATGCTCTTCCTATTATATGAAAACACTAAAAATAAAGAGTGGTATTTTCAAATGCACAAACAAAAACTTGTTTTAAAGAGAAAGCATTAGGACAGATGATATGCTCAGAAGAAGTTAAGGAGACCAGGACACACATACACACAAAACGCGCACATGCGCAAAAGACACAAAATGAGCATCTGAAAGATCAAAAAGATAAAACCACAGCTAAAGTAAACTTAACAATTTTCTACTTTTTTATTAACTATATGTACTTTGGCACCTTTGTGTAAGCTATAGAACAGAACAATCTTTACAACACATTTGCCGTTAATTTTGAAACAAAATGATCACTTTTATTTGTTTAAACCTGCCAAGAAAGAAAGAAAAATAATCCATTTTGGGTATAAAGATTTTTTTAAAAACCCAAAAAACCTAAAATATTTATCAGAATAAATTGTAATTTCTTATAAATTAGGCTGCTATAAACTGCATGCAATAGATGAAAGATTTAAAAATTTATGGCCAGACAAGCTGTGTGGGTCACAGTCTAAGCCCACTAGAAAAAAAGTGTATATACTATAAATATATTTATGGCTCAATAAAGCAGGCACATGATCCCAGCAAAGAAGTTGCTGAACAGTATGGCTGGAAAGTTTTTCTTTTTTGCCAGACTTATCACCAAACCAGGGAGTGTGTGTGTGGGGGGGGAGATGATCTTGTCATATTTGCTTAGAAGGAATGAGGACAGAGCTGTATGCTTGCTTCAGGTCTAGTCTGAAGTTCTGCTAGTGCTCTTGTTACAATATTAAGCACTGCCTCTGGAAAACATTGCACAGAAATGCAATAATTAAATAGAACAATCCAAATTGTCAGCATATTTAATGCCGAGATACCCATGGATACAGGTGCAGGATCAAAATACTTCCTAGTCCAAAACTGCCGGTTTTGAGGTGAAAGTTTATTTTAAAAAGTTTAGAATAGCTTTAAACAAATGTGTTCAAATAATGTAATTTGTTTTACTGCACTCACACACCAAATGGTATTTCTTTAATCTCCATCTGTCCCCCGTATTTGACTTATTTTTCTGCCAAGCTTCTTTACCATACACAATAACTTTAAGAAAATGTTATTCAAGGGGGGATGACAACTTTAGAACTGTCACAAACCATGAGATAACAGAGTGTATGAAATTGGTACACAAAGATTTTAAATGCCTTTCCCGTGACAAATTCCTTGTTACTAGTTCCCTGCATGCTCAACCACACTCTACACTCCTAGTAAGATTACTCACTATCCTGTATGGTGCAGCCTCTAGTACTTAAACCTCCATGCGAGTAATATTACTTCCCTGCACAAGATGATCATGCCAGTAAGGAGATGACTAAATGTTTCCACAGTTGGGGGGGGGGGAGATAAAAGATAAACTAAAACCTGAAGGTGAACTACCGGAACATTTTTTGTTGCCGGGGCTGGTTGAGAAGACCTGTGGAAGGTCAGTGCCGATGGGCGACAGCTGTTATCAGTATTGCTTCATGCAGTGATAAATTGCTTCGCTTTTGTTCAACAGGAACCCTGACGTTTGAAGAGAAACATTTAGAACAGCACAGGTTTTAAAGCCATATTAGAAAGGATCCCCTAGACACAATGAATACAATACAGTACACAGCACAGGGTCTTCTCTAGTCTGCTGGATGAGATGCTCTGAACAGCTAAACTAATGCTTCTTAATCTATAAATCAAGAATTAAAAAAAACAGGGGGCACCCTGCTCCCAGATCAGAAGTTTTGAAAATTTTTTTGCCTTTCACAACTCTCCTAGAACTGTGTATGCCCAAAAAGTGGACCAAATCTCCAGATTCTTAGCATGTATCCTTTGCTCTCCTAAATTAGGGAGGACTAGGGGGCCTAGCAGATCCATCAGGCCTTAAAACTGTGCTACTTCCAAGCAAGGGTGCAATATTCGGGGACATTGTGATAATGGGTTAAAAACAAAGGATTTGGACTATGGGGAGGAGGAAGCGTTGATCCCTAATGTTTGTTCTCTTGCAATGCAGTATGTGTATGTGTGGGGAATCCTGAATTAACAACTGTGACATTGTCCACTTCTGGGTTTGTGCTGTTAGGATTTCCCTCCTTGGGAAAAAATAAAGGGGAAGGAGACAGACATTTCCCCATGGCAGCTTTTATAGTAATGTTTCCTTTCCTTTCTTTTTTCTTTGCAAATATTTGGGAATGGAAGGTGTATCACCAGTCTAACCCTTAGTCTTCCACAGCAGTCTTTGCAGCACAAACCCAAGCTATTAAGGATGCCAACAACAAACAGGGATAAGCCATTTAAATCTCAGACGTCCATTTGCAGCGGTGCAAATTCCCTTTCCAACAGTTGCAGAAAAGTTTTGGTATACTCAAAGTACGGTAGAAACTTTTGTTATTCTGAGGGACAGTCAAATCCATATAAGGTTTTGCTATCTGATAAATACATCCAATAATGCTGTACAGTAATTAAGAGATTTGCATGCAGTTTAAGCATTTTTTTTAAAAAGACTACATTTTTGTTAAATTTTACCTTTTTATTGTTTTGAGATGAAAAAAGGGCTGATAGCCTTGCGCTAAAGAGAGACTTCCTCTTTAGATCTGGGGACCAATAGAATCACAAAGACCAGGTACTTCCTTACAGTTTTCTGCACATCATACCAAATATCATGCAAAGAGTTCAACAGCATTCTTCTTAAAATGTAAATACTACTCTTTTAAATGGGCATGTTAAGCCACTGAAAAAGTCCATTGTACTATTTCCCACCCATTACGTTGCTTTCACTCAGTCATTGGTAGTAGAAAAAGTTATTTTAATGGGGCCAACAGGCTCGTTTATCCACCAGCAACCAAGTAGAACATCAAGTGTGCAGAAAAGGAAAACAAAGGCCCAATGTGTGTGTTTTATGCAATGTAGTTGTACTGGTTGGGATTCTCCTTGTCTCTTTCCATGTAGTCTCTGTCAATTAGCGATTCTATTCTCTTCTTAAGGTCAGCGGGCTGCAAAAGCAATTCAGAATGTCAGCAACTGTTTTTATACCCATTTTCATTAAAAATGTAGTATTCAACCCAATTCCCTCAAGGTGTGCAAATCTTTATAAACAGAGGACATTTAGATTCGGAACCTCATCTTAATTCATAGAACAGGTGGCTGTCAACATGCACTTCCCATGTCTACAGGATCTTTCCAGGGCTGGCTCTATAAATGATGGCCTCAGGCACTGGCTGGCCACCTCTGACACCTTGCCGGCACCACTGCGTCTCACTTCTCACTCCCTGCCTCAGCCCAGGAGCTGGAGTAGCTAATGCTTCTTCCCTCCATGCTAACCTGGGCATCTTTAAACACAGCCCAGCAAACTACACACACCCAAAAGAGCTTCCTGAACTTGCGTAACATTCCTCTCGCAGGTGGAAGCTGCAAGCACCAACAGCTGAGCCGCTGTGAGATCTTTCTCTGTAGGAGGACAGCATCTGACACCACAATGCACCAAAGTATGTACTTTGAGTAGACTGTGCTGGTAACGCACCCCCAGAAACTCAATACCACCCTAGTTGATCCTATATTACAAATCATTTTCACTGTGGCTAAATCACTTGACGCTCTAATATAGTAAACATTCAAATGAAAACTGGGTGGTTTTTTGGGAAACTGCTGAGTTGAGAGTATTAGCAACATACTGCTGACTCTCTTACCTTTACTGGGAATTTCAGCTGGTTGTACACCTCAGACACAAGCAGATTGTGACTAAGTGTCTTGCGCATTTTCATGATTCTCACAATTGCGGCATCAATTTGGTATTGCCGATCCTGAAAGACTCTCTCTGTAGTGCTTGCTTGTTCCTCCACCTGAGCATGCCAAGAGAAGAGAAAAAATGGAGAAGGGGAGGGGAAAAGCACATCTGGAATCAAAACATATCTACTGTTGTAGATTCAATTGACTGTACATTTTGGATAGCCAAAGTATTGATGTTTACCTAGATACTATACTTAGACTAGGAAGTGTCAGTCACATAACCCAAGATGAAACCAGTGTTCCCTCTAAGCTGAGTTACTGTGAGCTAGCCCACAGGTTTTTAGCCTCCAGCTCACACATTTGTGTCTTAGCTCAGGAAGGATGGCTCCAGAGCAAACTAATTTATGTGGCAGCCAAATCGCTCGCTCACAGCTTCAATGCCAGCGGCTCACAAAGTAAAATGTTTGCTCACCGGACTCCACAGCTTAGAGGGAACATTGCAACCACATTGCATAGGAAGAGAGAAAATTCTCTACATGTTCAGAGTCAGTTCATATGCTTCAACAGCCAGTATGGTATAGTGGTAAGTATCAGGCTAGGATCTGGGAATCCCAAGTTCAAATCTGGTCTGCCATGGAAGCTTGGTGGGTGAACCTGGACAAGTCACACACTTTCAGCCTAATCTATTTTATAGGGCTGTTGTGAGGATAAAATGGAGGAGAAAGATGTAAGCTGCTTTGGATACCTGTTGTGGAGAATGGTGGGGTATAAATAAATAAATTAAATGGAACTCTTACTGTAAACATGGAGCCCATTTAAAAGTAGAAGGAAGGACATAAACATTCATTATCAACTCAAAAACTTGTCTACAGAGGAGACAGCGCAAAGCAAGCTCCGATGCCTAGAACAAAACATGAGCTTTCTTTCCAGATTTTATTCTGGAAGGCTACATGATAGGGTACCTGACCAGGAAGAAAATGGGAGCCAAACAGGATATTAAAACTGCATCCAACAAGCCAGCTGGCAGGAAGCTCTAGCTCTGACTAGCAAGGATGCACTGTAAACAGGTACCCAAACACTGTAAGCAGGTACCCAAACAAACCTACATACATAATAGGTCCAGTGTCATTTAACACACAACACAATGTGTTTTTCAAATATCAAATATCCTGCTGTCTGGCATCCCATCCCCAAAAGGAGGATTTGGGTAGACACTCCCACCACATCACCCAAGCTGCTTAAGACAGGCAGCTGGACCCAACATTTTTGGTACTGCCCTGCCCTGAGCTGATTTAGGCACAGCCTAGGCTTCCAGAAGGTCCTGACATCTATTACAGTAAACTAAAGGGAAAAACAAAGTAGGTACCGTTTCTTTCATCTGGATTTGATTGATTTTTATCCTGAACAGCTTATGCCTGAAGTCATCATTGCAAGTGAATTTGTCTCCATCTTCCACATCCTTGCCTTTGGGGCTTTTGGTCAGTACTCTTGCCTTGCCACAGGCTAATGACTGGAGGGTTCGCCGTAGCTCTCCATCTTCTGCAACACAAAGAGAGAGAGAGACAGCTTAGTAGGCTAGCTGCCAGCATTCAGAAGCCACAAGCAGCTCCCAATACTAACCAATTCCAGTGGCCTGTTTTATCTCCTCTAAACTGAACTCTTCGCCTTCATTAAACATGAGCAGCACTAGAGTCTGGAACAGGGAGACTTGTAGCTCCTTTTTGCCCTGTCAAGGAGAAAGTGATCAAACATTACAGTGCCAGTTTTGAAAATGTCAGGTAGTTCACTGTAAGATACTTCTATGTCTATCAGAAGGAAAACATATGTGGAAATATTTGACTACTGCCTTCAGCTCTATGCAGGTCAAAAGTTTAGTCAAGGTTTGTTTTCATTAGCCATAAGTTAAATGTTAGAGTGGAACACAAACCATGGTTATGATGTGGCTGCAAAAATCAGGATGCAAAGCTGTGATGTGAAGTGGGTTTAAGAACCATGGTTTGTATTTACCATAGGTAAGTGTCTTATCTGAAGTGATTAAACACTGTTATGACAATTTCCACAAGTTCTTCAGCCTCTCTGCTTACAAAATGTCAAGCCAGTCTCAGTAGCTTCTCTGTGTACACACCCTTGGCTCACCAAGTTTAAAACCATGGTTTCACTGTACTTTATAAATCCAGATCAGAGTTAATGCAAGAAACTACGACTAGTTATGTTTACACCAGGCTTTAAGGCTATACCAAATGTTTTCGGATTCAAAAGCATAATTCTCCTTTGGGCCTATGCAGCCTTACTTGAGGGGAAGATGAAATTGTTCAACTGTCATGTTCCCTGACAGCTGGTGTGGTTTAGTGGTTAGTGCTGGACTAGGATCTGGAAGACCCAAGTCTGAATCCCCTCTCTGCCAGAGAAGCTTGCTGGGTGACCTTGGGCCAGTCACACACTCTCAGCTTAACCTACATCACAGGGTTGTTGGGAGAATCAAACCGAGAATAAGAGAATTATATAAGCCACTCTGGGTCCCCCACTGGACAGAAAGGAGGGGTATAAATGAATTAAAATAGGATAAAATAAAAAATAAAAAGCTCCATGCATAATGAACCAAAAAGAAAGAATGGCCTTACTTTTACAAGCATATCTAGCTTAGCTAATATAAATGGCTTTTACCTTCGACATTTACTGATATTCCCCCCCTGAAGCATGGAAAGCCTTACACCTGTGAGTATTTACAAAGCAGAAGAATTTATATGGGGGAAAAAAAGAGTTCAAGGGAGCTGAGGAGAAACCCAGAGACCCTGAAGAGAGTTTCAGAATTGGAATGGCCATGAAAAACTCCTGTTATGTTTCATCAGCATTATAATTTCAAACATGCGCTGAACCATTCATACAGACACCAGAAAGGAAAATTACCTCTTTAAATTCTGCTTTGAGTACACAGTGCCCTAATGTAGACTGCCACTGAAGCTTCCTGCCACTGTGTTTTCCGAGGTAAAACGTCTTAAATATCTCCTGCAGTTTTACCATCTAGAGAGAATAACAACATCAACTGCACTCTATATAAATTGATTAACATTTTCTCAACCAGATTTTTTCCTTCTCTTCCTTTTACTTTACAAAAGCTACATTAATATTTCAGTTGAATCTAAGGATGCAATCTCCAGCAGGCCTACTAAGAAGTCAGTCACTTTATTCAATGGGGCTTACTCCCAGGAAAGTATTTTTAGAACTGCAGCCTTAATCATGCAGCAGCTTCTCTTTGATGATATTATTATATACATTCAAATAACACTTTCCCCGCTTTACATCCTTTAGAAAATAACAAGGAAGCATAAAAGAACTGAATCCTAAATCTTGTCATGGTATCTTTCAAACTCAGAGAAATTAAATACATGCAACTACAGTAGCACAAGCTCATGTCTAATTTTCCTTATCTCATTTTATAAGGTATTTTTAATATCCTGCCAAGAGACAGATGCTATCTCAAGACATTCTTGGTACTTGAACACTCGGAAGTTTTGGAAATTATTAGGCAATTCAGTTCTAACTTTTAACCATTCATTTGTATTGGTCAAAGTCAGGCAACAGTAATTCAGTTAGTCATGCTGGCATCTTACCTCTGATGGCAGGTGGACTTCCATAGGCACGTAGGTTGGCCAATAGCCCATAGTCAAGATATTCACCGTGAGTTCAATGTTACCAGGTACATTCTGATTTTGCATATACTGCAAGAATGAAACATAGAAGGAATGACAATAAAGTATTACAAACAAGTAACAGGCATTATTTGTCAGAGCCTGTAAAACAAATCTGAATGATATTTGTATCCTGTTATTCCTCCAAAGCGCTTAGAGTGGCACAAGTGCCCCCCACCATTGTATTATCACAAACTACCTTGATATGTAGTTCAGGCTAAAAGTGCCTGTATTTTGATACCATTTTGATAGCCCTGTGACTATTCATGACAAGCATGAATGCAGCTTGTCATGGTACCTGTCTGCCCCCCCACTCCCGAACATGGAGTGCCAGAGAAAGCTTTCTGGTTTTGTAAGCCTTCAAACAAACTCCAGTTTGCAATACCATCTGAATGTGGGCATCTGGGAAAACTGGAACTTGTTTTTTCCTCACAAACTGAGATTAAACCATGGTTTAGAATCCCTATTTTTGGGGGGGAAGAAACAAACTCCATTTTCCGCAGATACTCACATTCAGGTCATAAACTGGTATTTGTCTGAAACCTTTCAGTCACATTTTGCATGTGAGGGGAGGAGGGACAGGAGTACACAAGCAATGCAATATGCTGTGTTTGTGCTTGTAATGAATAAATAGGTCTTAAGGTCTAAATGAAGGCAGTAGCTTGCCCAAATTCGCCCTGAGTTTCATGGCCAAGTGGAATTTAAATGCAGGTCCCTCCAGCCCTGTTCCTTTACCCACTACGTCAACAAACAGGCTACATGAAAAACAATGGAAAAACAGATTTGGCAAACAGAATGCAAATTAAAAAAAATTAAAATGAGAGGCAGCTACTCCTATGGTGTGGAAAAAAATGAATGTTCGGGAAGGCCCTCTCAAGTGCAATTACAAAAGCTTGTTTTGTCAAAATACCAGAAGCACGGATCTATAGTTATGTAACATAATTTAACACTCGCATGAAAATTACTAAAGAATATTAAAACTGCATTTATTTAGCCACTAATATTTTTAGTAATTTTCATGCAAATATTACATTTTATTACAAAAAATACCAGAAGCACCTGGAACCCAGAACACACTCAGAAAAATGTAAACTGTGGAAGGTTTTGTACTCATACCTGTTTAAATTGTATCATGATGTCTTTAGAAAGTTCCATGTCCTTAAACATTCCTTCAAGTTTGCTAGTGAAAGCAGCTCCACATTCTATAAAAGGATATTTGTATTGAAGTTTCACTTAGCTTTATTTTGTGGATTCCAGCAGAAAATTTAAAAGTGTGTCATTAACAAAAAGAGATTCTATTTTGTAAAAACAGAGCATGCAGGGCCAATTTCCGACTCTCAGATCAAGTCTAGCAGGTAATTATTTAAAGCACTGCATCAAACACCGAGTCCTGTAGCATTTTAAAACATTTTTAAATTTGCGACAGTGACAGCTTCCAATCAGCTATATCCTAATTAGACTATAGCCCATGAAATCTCACATCACAACACATTTCTCTTTGTTAGACCAATGCTGCTTAGAAAATTCTGAGTGACCATGGAGTGGACTGTTATGTTGAAACAAAGGCCCAGCTTTGAGGATGTAAAGCTTAGATTTGTGGGAAAATCACCAGCCTAGGCAGAGGATCACACAGTTAAAACTTACTGGTATTTGCTGATATCAGATGAAATGTTTTTGCATCAATCTGATATAAGCACGCATCCTTTAATGCAGTTAGTATTGGGAAGGTACCCTGGCCCATATGGTTTTGATGTGCATGTGAACTTCTTAGCAAGCACAGGTGTCCCTCTTTCAGAGCAAAAGCAGCAGCTGCTCCTTACGCCCAAAAGGGGATGTGGCCCTGAGCTGCCTGCCCTGCCCTGACATTGCACAGGAAAACTATAAAACACATGGAAGTTCCACATGTCTCTCAGAACTCCTGTATCTACTCTGTTTTCCCACCCAGGCTTGCTCCTCTCCATAAAGCCATCTTTCTTGATTCAACCTTTTGCTAAAAAGTTCCAGGTTACCTACGTACACTATTTGCTTCCCTCTGAATTTAGCTGCATGATAGCTTAAAATCCTTTAACAGAACATTCTGAAAGTCATTCAGGGCTGCTTCATATGACATTTCTCTCACAGAAATGAATCTCTACATAGGAAACATACACCGAGGCATGTGAAGAATGATAAAGTGACCTTCCCCTACAATTATGCATACCAAGGAGCTTCAAGTATGTGATTTCCCTCATACACTGAAAAATGATGGCAGAGAAAAAGTGTGAGGGAAACTGTTCTCAGACCATTTAACTACTTCTTTGCAAATACATCCATGCACACAGCATTTATCACAGGAGGGAAACACAGAGACAACCTGAACAAGGAGAATTTAGAGGACAAAAGAAAACCTTACCATGTTTGAGTTTGGAAAGCATGGATTTCTCAGCATCTACCGATGCACTTTTGCCCACTAATAGCCGCTTAGCTAGATCTTTTTTGTAAAAGGCCTCAAAAACATCCTTGCCTGTAGAAGACAGAAAACTCATTTTTTCAAAAGCCACAGCAGATTTTAACTGTAACCCCCTCAAAAAGCATTAGAGATGAGCAACTAGCAGCTCCTGGACCTCCTGAGGGGAATAATCTAGCATACATACCCATACCCCCACTTGCCAACCCAAAGAAAGAGCATTGAGAGATTGCTGTGCAGACACAGAGGTTGTCAGTAGCTAATCTGAGAAGATGGCAGATGGTATCCATGCACATACTAGATGGGGGGTCGTGCATTTCAAAAGTTGGGGGGAGGTTAGTCATTTTTGCAAGGGTCTTTACACTATACTCGTTATGAGTATAGAAGTGTTCAAATGTATTCAGAGAAATGAACATACTTGATTATTTAACCTATATTAGATCAAGAGAGGTAGTCATGTTAGTCTGTCTGTGGTAGTAGAAAAGAGCAAGAGTTCAGCAGTACCTTAAAGACTTAAAATTTATGGCAGGGCATGAGTATTTGAAGAAGTGAGCAGTGACTCACAAAAGCTCCTACCCTACCACAAATTTTGTTAGTCTTTAAGGTGCCTCAGGACTCTTGCTCTTTTCTACTACCCTGTATTAAGCCTTTACTCTAATCTTCGAGACCCCAACTCAAGAAACTGAGAGGACAGCAGCTACACAATTGTAGATTCTTTAAAATTTACACTGAACCTACTTTCAAAGTTGCTTTTTTGTGTAGCTGCTCAATGTTAAGAGAAGATTTAAGCTCTTACCGTATATGAACCTAAATATAATCATAATTTTATCCAGCATCTTTTCTAGCTCTTCATCAGTAGCCTCTTTGTTGCCTGCACGAAGCTTTGAATCGACATACTTAGCTGAAACAAAAACAGAATTAAGGGAGTAATGGGATCTGAACATGCAAGCCTTTTCTTTGCTCTAGAACAGGC
>NW_015176464.1:74617-94274 GCF_001447785.1 Gekko japonicus | reverse complement strand
ATCTCTGGCTTTGACAATCTGAACATCTCTGCAGAAAAGAAACACACTGAACCTAATACTCAGATCACAGGAACACACCGAAATATTTCTCTGTCCAGCCTGCCTATTTGCTTACCAAGTACAGCTGAAGTCTTTATTAGGTCTGACAGAAGCCTGGCCCCAATTCCATTTCAAATTAAGCCAAGGGTGTCAAGCCCCCTGGAGAAACTGAACTGAAGCCAGATAAAAGGGATCTGTTAGTAGTCATGTGCAAGGTTAACTGATCTATATGTTTTAATTGTGATAATATCATTCCTAAACACATCTTGAAATAGGAATGCCAGCCTTCAGGTGGGACTTGGGGATCCTCTGGAATTACAGCTCATCTCCAGATTAAAGAGATCAGTTCTCCTGGAGAAAATGGATGCTTTGGAGGGTGGACTCTGTGGCATCATACCCCACTGAGGTCCCTGTCTTCCCCAGACTCCTCCCCCAAATCTCCAGGAGTTTCCCAATCTGGATCTGGCAACCTCACCCCCCTGTAGGTGCCGAAGGGGGACCTGGCAACCTTATCTTGAAATGAGATTTCCCTATTTGATATTCATCCCTTGCCAAAAGGTGGCCATTTCTGATTTTATCTCCTATTGATGCCTTTAAGTTTAATGCCCACCCCCAGCAATGGCTGGCTTCTCTAAAGTTCATGAACACTTCATTTAGAATAAAGGTTTTGCCTTGTTCGATATCAGTGTAAACAAGAGATTTCTGCCCCCATCCCCAAGCAAATGAAGTCTGAAAAAGTGAACCCAGGCAGACAGTTGACTCACTATTAGGTAACAGCCTATTTTGAGAGTGACATGGTGGATGGCCAAAAGAGATGGGGCTGTTTCTGCCCTAGTGTCATAGATATAGCTCTCCCTCCCATGTACATTCACTTGGCACTGAATCTCCTAAGTTTCAGCACCAAGTTAAAACATTTTTAAAAACTCAGTCCTTTTTGCTGACACAGGTTTTAGCTGACCTTCCTTAAGAGCCTATTCACCTTAATACTGAAAGTTAAAAACCATATTTACTGTTATAATGCTTTAGTGTCTTTTACTGGTCATTATGACTTGCCAAATTGTTCTTGCTAAAGGATTTTTATGCCAAATGATACTTCATCGATACTTTTGCTGTTGGATGTGTTGGAAGTTTTAGGATTCCACTGTCAACTGCTTTTTCTGTTTTATTAGTTCTCCTAGGAAACGGGCAGAGCAATCCTGAGGGTGGGGGCTGAAAATGCTTGTTGGAGCAACTGAGCTGCCAGCCCTGGTGCCAGTGTGGCTGTGGGTGGCTCAGGGTGGAAGTGGACAGAGTCCTCACTCCTTGCCATGGATTCCAGTGCAATAAAGTCTACATTATATCACAACTGAGTCTCTACTGCTTGGTTTCTGCCACATGACAGAAACGCCACACCCCTTCCTGCCCCATTCCCTCCCTACCCCATCCGCCATTCCCCCTGTGGGCTTCCTGAGGGGTCGTAGTGATCCGCCATACACAGCAGGGACCCAGCTGCACAGACAGGTTCCCTTGCTCACCTCACTGGCTTCTGTGTGAAGGGGGGAGGGGCCAGAGGCAGTTAGAGCGAGAGGCTGGACCTGGGTGACCCAGATTCCACTCCTAGGATGTACTCACAGGAGTAACAGGATTGCCCGCTGAAATACATTACGGTATAAAAAAATGTTGCTAATAAAATGCGGAACGGATTCATTAAGGACTCTGGGCCCAGACAGACTACTCTGGGACTGGAATGACAGCCCCTAGAGTGGAATGACAGTCCCTTGCAATACAGTCTATGCTCTGGGACTGGAATTAGAGGTCGCAGAGTGGAATGACAGCCCCTGGGGGTAGCAGAAGCAGTCTCTGGCACTCAGGGGGGGAAGGCATCTGTGCAAGTAGCACTGAGGGAGCACGGGATCATGGGAGGTCCCTGAGCCAATGGGGAGAGCCACTGCAGAAGGTGGACTTGAAGTATTTTGGGGGGAGGTTTGGGAGGACTTAGCCATGGGACATGCTGCCTTGCAGGAACTACATATGCCTGTCATCGCCGTGGGCCTCTGTCAGGGGGGCAGGGCGGGAGAAGAACATGGGCGCTCCTGCGCCACCCTTCCTCACCCCCTCTGATGTGCAACATCTGCCCCAGGACTGGCCACTCCTGTTTACCCAAAGTGCCCTGCCTGTCGTGCCACCCCTGCCTCAACACTACACCTCGAGGCCACACTGTGGTGGAATCGTCATGGACATGGCCTCGCAAGCAGCCAACTACACCCCACCCACCCCCACTGCAGCGTAACTTGCCTCTTAGGGAGCTGACTCCCTAACAAACAAAAACTAGCACCGAGGCCCCTGTGTATTAATGTCTGTTTGTAAGCTTATATTTTAAGTAAACCAAATAAACAAACATACCCCTGAACAGTAAGGATAGTGATACAGAGATTGACCAGGGAAGTTCCACCAGGGAAAAACAGATCTAGTTACTGCAAACCAATTAGTGACTGAAAGCTTTCCCCCCCAAGCTCCAGCAACTGGTGGATGTTTTGAAATCCAAAGACAGCCCATGATTTTGACATTCAGCTTGTGAAAGCAACAGCACTGCTTTGACTGAGAAATCATAGCATAAGATTAAGTATTCATTAAGTTTTAGACCATACCTTTGTGTCAAAGGTTTGCAATTTGGTAAGCTTAATACTTTCTATCATATACTTATCTCAGTTTTATTAAACATAATGCTAAGGTGCTTGTTGGTTGTAAAATGGAAGCCTAAAGCAGTATGATCAGCATTCATCAGACAGGGAATGTACCACCAGCACACAGAGCTAGCAAGTCTCATAATTCTCTTCACTAACAACTAATGGTTCTCGCTGACATCCTAGAATGAAAGTTGTGGCATAATGAAAAGCATACCTATGAGCTCAGCAGGTTTATTTGGTCTTTTGTTGATGAAAGTTTCAAAGGCTTCTTTCATGGCATTGACAAACTTCTCATTCTTCAGAAAACAAATATCAATGATATGATCAACTTTATCCTTAAAGTCTAGCAGTTCTTGGACCATGGTTTTGTCTTTTTCTGGATTAATTACAATGGTGCTACCAAATGCCTGTAAAATAAAAACATCGTATCAAACAGAGGCTGGCTGCCATGGACAAACCAGTGCAAGGAAGAAAGTCCATAGAAGTCACTTGAACTGCAGTTACACTTTGTTTTACTGTAAACAGGATCCTTGTGACTTGAACACACATGAACATGTGAAGCTGCCAGATACTGAGTCAGACCACTGGTCTATCAAGGACAGTATTGTTTAATCTGACTGGCAGCAGCTCTCAAAGGTTTCAGGGTAAAGGTCTTCTTTATCACTTAGTACCTGATCCATTTAACTAGAGATGCCAGCCAGAGACTGAACCTAGAATCTTCTGCATGCTCTATCAATGAGCCATGTCTTCTCCCCTACTTGTTAGATTAACATTGTTTTATTCTAGCATTAGCTTCTTCAAACAGAACCCATTTTGTCCCTGGATGGTCCTCACTAGGCAGCCATGTGTAAGTATATGCTCAATGAGGACCTTCCACATGGATCTGTAAGAGGGCTCTATTCTGTGAAAAGATTATGCTAAAATAAAAAACTGTTATTATTTTTTTAATTTTTATTTATGCAAAATTAACAATAATACCAACGAATATATCACTTCAGGCTCTCAACAGAGGTAAATAATATACAAAACAGTGTTAATGTTTTAACTATTTTCAAAACATTAACTAACATCTTTCTATTATCTTACATGTAAGTTTCCATAATATCGTCAACCCAAGTAAATTATATCAACAACTTAAATTCACTTTCAAAAGTATAATAAGGTCTTATAGTAATTATTAACTGGTAAATATTCTCTTCCTCTTTCTCCACACAAAAAACTTATTGCTTTATTGTGTGCGGCAGCCAGATTTGTTATAGCCAAATCTTGGAAATATAATACACATCTCTCCATCTCTGATTGAATAAAGAAAGTATGTGAATTTTGCCTTATGGATAAACTTCCTGATGCTATCTTTTCTAGAACTTTAGGCTCTACTTATTCTAATTTTACTTCAACTTGGTTTCCCTTCTTGGCCTTTTTATCTACCAAAAATGATTAAGAACATAAGAGAAGCCAATGTTGGATCAGGCCAATGGCCCATCCAGTCCAACGCTCTGTCACACGGTGGCCAAAAATACCAGGTGACATCAGGAGGTCCAGCAGTGGGGCAAGGACACTAGAAGCCCTCCCAGTGTTGCCCCCCCAGCACCAAGAATACAGAGCATCACTTGCCTCAGACTGAGAGTTCCTATCTATACCTTGTGGCTAATAGCCACTGATGGACTTCTGCTCCATATGCTTATCTAATTCCCTCTTGAAGCTGTCCATACTTGTAGCCGCCACCACCTCCTGTGGCAGTGAATTCCATGTATTAATAATTCTTTGGGTGAAGAAGTACTTCCTTTTATCTGTTCTAACTCGACTGCTCAGCAATTTCATTGAGTGCCCACAAGTTCTTGTATTGTGAGAAAGGGAGAAAAGTCCTTCTTTCTCGACCTGCTCTATCCCATGCACAATCTTATAAACCTTGATCATGCCACCCCTCAGCTGTTGTTTCTCCAAGCTAAAGAGCCCCAAGCGTTTTAACCTTTCTTCATAGGGAAAGTGTTCCAACCCTTTTATCATTCTAGTTGCCCTTTTCTGCACTTTTTCCAATGCTATAATATCCTTTTTGAGGTGTGGTGACCAGAACTGTACACAATATTCCAAATGAGGTCGCACCACTGATTTATACAGGGGCATTATGATACTGGCTGATTTATTTTCAATTCCCTTCCTAATAATCCCCAGCATAGCGTTGGCCTTTTTTACTGCAGTTGCACACGGTCATTGAGTTATCTACTACGACTCCAAGATCTCTCTCTTGGTCAGTTTCTGCCAGTTCAGACCCCATCAATGTGTATTTAGGATTTTTGGCTCCAATGTGCCTCACTTTGCACTTGGCCACACTGAACCCCATTTGATTACGCTTCAATCTTAGATACAATAAAAATCGTTTATCAGATTGTTATTTATACTATTTACAGCTGTTGATTCATTTCATGTTGTATTCTTACTATGGCTGTTATTAATGTAATGGTTACATAAATTGATTTATATGTTATTGTATCTGTTTATTGATAATGAAGTCTATTTTAAAAAATTAACAGGTAAGACTCCTTGTTGTGTCAAATAATCTACAATAGGATAACATATTTTAATAAAAGTGTCTTTCTGTTTTGTTGTTTGGTTCATATATGGGTTTTCAGCTATCTTTCCTAAAATAAAATATTTCCATAACTTTTTTCTCCATTGCTGCATTGATGGTATTGTTTTATCTTTCCAATAGTAAGCAAGCAATGTTCTAACAACTGAGAGCAAAATTGAAATTATCATATTTATTCATTCAGTATACTTCTAAAAATCCCAGTAATTTAATATTACAGCATCCAATGTAAGAGGCAGTTTGTGATATATAATCCGTTTGATTTCATCCAAAATTTGTTGTGACCAATATTGTTGGACATAAGGGCAGCTTCACCAACAATGCCTAAAGTCTGCTGAAGAGCCACAGCCCTTCCAGCAAAGAAAGTCTATATTAGAATTCATTTTATTCTCTTGTAGCAAAACCAAGCATCTTGTAGCACCTTAAACACTTGCCCCTCAGAATACACTTAACAGTGTTATTACAACCACCTGCACAACGGCATTTTTACGCACTAAGGGTGGACAATATATTCCAGCTGCCCTTAAACTATTCCAGGCCAAAACACTAGCTCAGCTTTGATATGGGACAATGCTCAGGCCACCTTCTTCCTGCTTTGCACCTTTGAAGCTAGTGCAATCGAAATTTTTGAGAGCAGTCTTCCAAATGCCCTGCTGTGTCTCAAATGCGAATTTGTGCCTGGAGACTGGTATGATAAAAGTTGAAGCCAGGGTGTGTCTTGCCTCCATTAACCCTTGGCTAAAGCTAAACTATAATCCCCAGGGCTTAATTCCCTTGATTCTCTGTGACAGTCATCAATCTTCATGGCTAAAGGCAGCTGGTGAGTCTGGGCTTCTCCCCTCATTTTGCTTTGGATATGGGGTATGACCTGGCAAAACAAATTTTAAAGCAAAGGCTGTTGGACACTGAGTGGCAGTCAGATGTAGAGAGGTCACCGACTTATTTGTCCTCAGAGAGCTCTAGATATGTAGTTGCCTGGCCACTTATCTCTCCCAACTGGAGATTCCTAGTCAACAGAAGGCATTTTCCCTTGCCAGATGGCAAGCACTCCCTTCTGCAGCCCTGGAGGGGTGATACCAAAAAGGCTCCCATGTCAGATAGGTTTTGCTCCTGTAGTTCAGGGGAGATTGAAACTATAGAAGATGTATAGTTCACTGCCCTTTTCATTAAGAGATTTGCTCTAAGTTTATTCTTCCTTTGCTTAGCAGACATCTTGGTCATTCAGATTCAGTACTGAGGGGTGACATTCGGTACATGCCAGGATGTTACTTATAGATGAAAACTCACAGGTTTCAGCTCTTAGTGTGAAGTTTTGTGCGGCAGCTTTGCATTATACTTATTCATTTATTTAATTATTGTTTACCCACTGTATTATATCTGTATTTTATTGTGATCTACGAGAACTGTGACTTGTGCTGGTCTATGACCGTTTTAATAAAGATTGGATTGGATTGGCATCTTGTGACTCAACAGGATCCTTGACAACTCAAAGTTTCCAAGAGAATTAAAAGCTCCAGAGTAATTTTACCTGGTATCCCACACATTTTTGACTGTATGTCAGCACACTTGTGAAATATACAAGTGCATATGAACATGCAAAGATGACTTAAAGAAAGTCGGACTATCTGTTCCACAAGTCCAGTATTATTTACTCAGACACGAAGCAGTTTCTGAGACTCGGGCAGAAATCTTTCCATTCCTGTACCTCGTATGCAGGGAAAGTTCCTTTCCTAGTTAACAGGTACAGCATTCCATTGGGCAAAGATTACAACAGGATTCATACTGGTGGCCCAAACAATAAAAAGCAGTAAAAGTCTTGACCCATGAACTGCCCAAGCTGCTCTGAATGTACAATGCAGAGCTGATTCACACAAGTCTGTTGGGTTACAAGACATCACCTGGATGGGTATATAATTTTATAAGTGTTGCCTCCTGACTTTCAGTTAAAACGATGCACAATTGCCTTAAAACATGCCCAGCTCCCTAAAACAAACAAAAACAACAACTCATGGCAACATTCACCATACCACATACTTCCCATACCACTCATCCCACATCTTATTCTGTGTATCAGACTAATGACACAAGCAAATCCCGCCTCTTGGTATCAAGGCATAACAAGCACGTGCTGTTCACTTCAAACCCTTTCTAGTACCAGGATAAGTTCAGGTGGGCAGCAACGTTGGTTTGAAGCCACAGAACAAAGTTTGAGTCCAGTGATGCCAACAAAGCTTTTTTTTTTCAAAGAAGCTAGCATGCACGCAAAAGCTTATACCCAGAATAAAACTTTGTCTTAAAGATGCCACTGGACTCAGTCTTTGATCTGTTTCTCGTACCAAAGCAGACTTAGTCAAACGGATGCAGAAATTGTTGAGATCATTTTTAAAACATTATTCTCTTTATGAAAAGTAGTGAAAATACAAAACAGAACTATAAATATGTGAAACAGTATCAGATTTGTGTAGATAGACACCACGTTACAAAGTTAAGGTTCGAATGCAGCTTAGCGTTTCTACGGATGAAACTACTTCCAACTTTCTTGCGTCCTCCACTCCCACTGCAGCCCCAAATACCTCCTCAAGTTTTGCAGGCAGATATCCTCAGCTGGATGATGAAAAAGTTACTTCAAGAGCGAAAATACAATTGATTTAATATAGTTTTTAATATACTGATGAAAACTTGGCACAGTCCATATTAGACTATTCTGTCCACTCCTTGATCCCATGATTTGTATATAGGAATATTTTCTTTGGCCTTTGTTTTTTAGCAATAAGCCTATTAATAATATTATACAAGAGTCTTTCCTCACTCCAATAAATGTAGGACCTGCTCCTAAGCTGACAGAAAGAAGTTAGTCCCATGTCTGTACCTTTATATATTCGATCCAGTGCTGCAAGAGAACTTGCACGCCACCTTTCACCCTACTGAACAGCTGATACAGTAGAGACAAATCTTGAATTCGGTTTTCATCCAGGAGATGGTTTAAACCTGCAAGTGTTCAATATTAAAGCACATTACAGTTGTTCCAAATCAATACACATTTGTTCAACAAAAACAAATGTTAAATTTCTGCTCAGTTCATAACGCAACAGACCATTTCTTCCCATTACTGGTTTGGCTACAAGAAGTTTGCTAGAACAAAACAAAGGGGAAAAATGGCAAATGTACACTGTTTCTGTTGTTTCTTTTATGGACAAAGGCTGTTGAAAAACAGTATGAATCAGAATATGGAAGGAACTAAATGCATAATTACAAGAGAACAAATAGAAAGCAGAAGTTTCAGCTGACCCTTCTTTGCAGATTTAATGAAAGATTTATTTAACTTCTCACTCAGGCTTCCAAATATTTAGTGAAAACTGGACACTGTAGAATTTGAATTCCTAAAACATGTTTTCATAAAGTTAGCTGTGTGCACACAAGCCCAAAGACAATCCTAAACAAGATCTTTGATCCCTGGCAATATCTGAAACTGTGAGGGTCACACTGTGCCCTCTTTTTAAAAATAAAATGCTCTGATTTCAAAGGGAAACATCCACTTAGTGACAGTATTCCACAATTTACATGCAGCTGTTATGATGTTCAGGCTCCTTGTTCCCATTCTGCACAGTCAGACAGACCAATGTCAATGCATTCATCTTTCCCAACACACTTTTAAATGTGAAATATCATTGCACAGTTAATTCTGAATGGGGCCACAGGGTGCAGATCAAAAAAATCAAAGGGGTCAGGGGCAGACAGGGTTTTTTCCCCCACCTACAAGCCTTGGGGAAGCTCCAGATTTACAGAAAAATATGAAACATGTATACAAAAAACTGTACCACTGAGACCTCATGAGACTACACTGTGAGATCTCTGCAACCATTTTGTGGCTTGTTAGGCAACCTACAACCAACACTGCTGAGAATTTCGTGCCTCAATTGTCACCATGACAGCACAATGGGGGAAGGGGGGAGACGGATGAGGGTGGAGGAGCTTTCTTTTAGCCATATTTCCTCAGGATACCTGGCAAGACTGATTCAGCCCCATCTTCGTAGGGCTTTCATGCTACCACGGTTCGACGTCCTTCCCTCAGCTGTTCTATCGGGAAGGTTCAACAAAATTCCCTATAAAGATAGATTGTGCCCCTGTGGGATGGGGAAAATCGAATCCATTGGACATGTGCTATTGTACTGTAAATTCCACTGTGACATCCGTGTTGTTTATATTGAACCTGTGTTGGACCCCCTTTTGGGCCAATCTGATGAGCATAAAATTAGTTCTTTATTGTCTTCGCATAATATAGAAATTCTGGAACCCTTAGCAAATTTCTTTTATGAGGTATCTAGGAGGAGAGGCTCATATTAAGGCAATTCGGAATGTGATACCCCTCCAGCCTATCTTGAGGCTCTATGCTGCATGTGTATTTGATATTTTATGCCAATAAAGGTATTGTATTTGTTGTTTGTAAGTAGGTAGGTGGGTGGAAAAGTGGCACCAAAGAGGAAACACAAGAGGGAGAGTGGTCATGCGACACATTCCCCCCCCCCCCATAAGTTCTCTCAGATCCCACATTTTTTTAAATAGTGGTGTGTGTTCCTAATGACTTTAGAGAATTAAAAAACTCCTTTCCTCCCAACAGACTTTGTTACAACATTGGTATAATTCCTGAAGAGACTACATTGGTATCATTCTTCACTGGTAGTACTTTTTCATCTGTATCATCCTTCACCCACTCCCTTAACACGTGGTTACTTAATGTATTCAGGTAATCTTACACTAATATTCCTTTAGCAGGGGCACAAGGTTTACACAGGTTTCACCATGTTGCTTTGAACAGCACATTATCTTATGATCACAAAGTGTGATTTATTGCCCGGTATAAGGCAGGGAAGCATCTACTCCTTGCAGAACACAGCAGCTTATCTGCTCCACCTGCCCCCCAAAGGCTTGGAAACCACTTTATCACAAAACAGCACTGTGTAAGCTTTGTTATCCAGCACTAGTGAAGAATGGAGGTTGCCAGTTAATCAAATGTGCCATATATTCAAGCTTACTTTCCTGTTCCACCACCACCTGAAAGAAATTCCCATCCCCTTGGGAATGCCATGGCAACAGCCCCCACACCTGGTAGGACTCTTCTCCTCTCCCCTCAGCCACAGAGACACCCTACACGGCAAGCAGACAAATGGATCACCTGCCAAGTGGCCTCCAAAAGAGCTCACTCCAGACAACTTGAGGCAGACTGAGTCGGAAGGAGGTATCTAAAGATGATGTCAGCTGACAGTGCAGGCTGTGAAAAGCCCTGCCCAGCATGAAAGGTGGGAGCCCACAGAAGTGTGGATGGTGGCAGTGGGGGAGGAAGCTTGCCCTCTGAGCAATGCTAGTTAAGTAACTTTTCTGGATATTCAAGTGCTGGACAACAAAGCGTTTACTGTACATGTTACATTATCATTACATGTAAGCTCTTATCCATATTTGCTTTTCTTTTAGCATCATTCATCTTTACTCAAAAAAAAAAAATCTGAAGACACTGCTGTGACTCCTTACCTCAAGAAGGGAGAATGGGACTTGTGGCCCTCTCCTGATAACCATTCAGTGCTATTTCATGAACTGGGTAGCAAAGGGTGTTAGAAAGAAGCAGCACCTGACCGTGTCATTTCCTTTCAGCACAGGAACTGAAAGCCCCGAAGAAGCAGTAAACAGAAAGATTTCTATAAAGAAAGATAGATTACCTTTCTGTAGAATGGCTGTTAAATGTTCACCTAGTAGCTGTTTTTCTACAGTAGCAATTAGTGGTTTCCTATAGGAAAAATGTTTAGAATTACATTTCTTTGGCTCACCATTAACCATTTTCAAACCAATTGGAACACTAGGAGTAGCTATGCTTCACACAGTAACATCCTAACTATTGGAACAGTGTCATGGTTTACATCATTTTTTTTAAAAGCATGACTCAGTTTGTGTGTTCCCCCCTTCTTGAAAGGGCAGATCAAGAACGAGCTGACAAATGAATATGTGCAACATTGTGGCTCTTTTCGTGCCTTGAAATAAAGCATTTTAACTCTTCTCTATAGATAAGAAGTACTGTTATTTTTAAGCACAATTTTTGAGCTAAATACAATTAATTTACTATTAACACCATTGACATATGTGGGCACTTACAGCTTAGGGGAAGCAAGGGGTGGGAATGGAGAGACAAGGTCATGTCTTGAAAATTTTACCTTCTCAATTGCCATGGGTGAGATAGCAAAGGAAGAGACAAGGGTAGCAAATGATGGAATTATAGCTTGCTTGGTTTTCCACATTTAGTACACAACCCCACACACCAGCATAAAGCAATGATTGGGATTTACACCCAAGGTTACCGCATACTTACTGGGTGCTTTGATCCAAGTATGTGATAATCCTGTCTTGCTCTTCCTCCAAACGTTTGTTGACGTGATGAAGATACTCTGGAACCTGCCAGATTGGGTAAATTACATAGAAAAGTTAAACAAGGGCAGTGGAACTATCCACCAGCTGCCTATGACATAGCTTTCTTGAGAAACAAATCTGGACATGCAAGTCATACCACTGATACTATGCTTCCTGTAAGCCATTCTCGAGGAGACAGAAAATGTCATGGGAGGTACCATTTCACCCTTGAAAATTATAAGGTAAAGAATCTCATAGCTACCAT
The DNA here is from genome assembly GCF_001447785.1 of Gekko japonicus. Lineage (NCBI taxonomy): Eukaryota > Metazoa > Chordata > Lepidosauria > Squamata > Gekkonidae > Gekko > Gekko japonicus. The sequence goes on along the minus strand of NW_015176464.1, from coordinate 82,324 downwards.
AAGCAACAGGGCAACAAAATACCTCTCTTTCTTGCATTAGCCTCTGTCCTTCTGCTGCATACAGCCGATTAGTCTCTTCCAAAAATCTATGTTCAAAAGAATCCTGATAGATCTGGGGGGACAAACAGAAGTCAATTGTTTTGAAAGAGGCTCCTATAGCTACTCTGATACAGGATTAAACAATGAACTGTGCCTTACTCACCTGCAAATCTGAAAGCATGCTTAGAAGGCTGCGGAGCAAACTCCTGTCAATAGCCTCGCCATTTCTCTCTCTCTCAATCAACAGAAGAATGCCATCAATGGTCTTGTTTTGAACTTTTTGATCACTAATTATATGAGTCCTGAACAACTCTAGCCCCATATCCCTGAAGAAAAAGCAGAAATTTTTAAACACACCAAAATGAAGCAGAGTCCATGAGCATCATTTGAATTATACCAGAAACCATGTTCATTTTGTTCCAAGTGCTAGCCACCTAAGTAGAAGCCTTAGGACCTGGTTGGACATTATTTTCTGAATACTGCACGTGGGAGTGAGTCATAGTTCTTCAGGTACCCATGGCATGAACCATCTACCAAAGTAATGTTTGACTTAGAGGAATACTATTTTCATCTGGCCCTCTGCTATTTGGCTCTGAATTGTATCCAGAAAGAAAAGGGTAAATATGGGCAAGCATGCAAAACAGAAACGTTCTGCCAGGCATATGGTTGAGGCAGTGAAGTTCCCATCAAATTTGGCCTCCCCCAGTGTCTCCCCCTCCGCTACTAACTGCATGGTGTTCTAGCTTTTTACAAACACACAGCTTGCACAACCTCACCTAGATAAACTGTATTAGTGCCTGTGTCACCCTCTGATCTTATCTTGATTGTTTATGAAATTGTTTTAGTAACTATGACATTATTTTAACATGTTGTTACCCACCCCGAGCCTTGCAAATCAGGGGATGGCGGGCTAGAAGTCTAATATAATAAATGAATAAATAATGATATTCACACCTCACATACAGAGCTCAGAAATTCTTCATGTCTGACCAGGTTGTCAGTAACTGTCACTTATACAAGATCTTGTCAGATTTCATATGGACTAAGCAGATGTACATAGCAAACATATATGTTAGAACACTCAAGGGCACCACATTAGTTGTGAGTTATAAAATCTGAGATTTATATCCACACAGTAACACTCATGGGTACATTTATGCATATGAATTATGAACAGTTACATGGATGGAAATGTTAGTAAATACTAAATACTGGGTATTCTTTCAAACAGAAGACAAGCTTAGAGAAATTTTAAAGTATCTCAGCCTAAATTAGTATTTGAAAACTCTGAAAACTACTGAATTAGCACAGGAGGCCCTGTTGATTCCCAATATGCATTACTGGGCATGAATTAATACTGGACACTACTTGATCTTTTAACTGTTATGTAGCCTAAAATCAGCATACACAAACTAATCATGCAAGAAAGTTTCTCAGTTCACAGAGAATTTGCATCCGTCAGTCAAGATAGAAGTGAAGAAAAACTGCTAATCTATATTTGACAGAGTATTTGGAAGTCTAAAAAATATAAATACTATTTTTTCCATTCTCACCAAATTGATGGCAGCATTGAATTTTGAAGTACGTAGGTTCGATCCAGGAACAAAAAGATACTTCTAATCATTATCTGTAATGGGAAAGAAACAAGCCATCAGCTCTGCAACAAATTAAGCACTATGTCTATCACATGTAGGCACATAAAAGTTTATTTTGAGCTCTAATCCTAAACATGTTTTACTGGGAAGGAAATGCTGTTTCAATGAGACATACATTCAAATGTGCCTGCTTACAACAGCACAGCTGTAAAGTCTGACATCCTAGTAGACCTTAGCAACCACCTTCCCCCTTACATTCCTTTATGATTAATAGAGTGCATTTCCCTTTATCGGCCTTTCTATATCTCAAGTTTCAACTTGCAAAACAAATCATCTCACTGGTGACTGCTAGTATGAAACTCCATTCTCCCAAAATCTGAGCCAGAGTACCTCCAAAAGCATTTCACCTTTTGGCTAACATTAATTAAATATAGTTTTAACTGCAGGGGGTTCATTTTATATGCAGTATCTTGATGGGTTTATATTGTGTAGCACTTTATATTGTTGTTATGCAACCCAAGGCTTGGTGATGGATATTTCTACTTCTAAGAAATAAACTGCATATAAGGAGGGATATCTTAACTAGATTACTGAAGTGTATCATTTAATGATACAACACAATGAGCTAAGCGTAAAATACAAGAATAGCCTTCAGGAGGTGCAAATCAGACAACATTGTCAGAATACAGAAAAGCAAAAAGACAAAAATTATGTTCTAAATGCCATTAACTATTTCTGACCTCACAACTAGCAAAAAGGTTATGTTTGTGTGAATATCAGATTGAGGGTTATTTACAAGACTTATTTGCAAGCAATGTAGACACACACACACAGGGTCAGATCCAAAGATCCTGCTGCACAAGCAGAAAGCATTTGTATTCACAGGTGCACTGTGCACATTACCAGTCCTCCCTCCCCACATCTACCTGCACTCCCTGAAAAGTTGTTTAAGGATCCTAGACATTCCAGGCAAGTTTTTAGGGAGCTGCAGGCAGTGGCCCTTGGAGCAAGCTTACATAAGTAGTCTTTCAACTGAAAACAAACCTTACCATCTGTCTGCAATGGTCTTGCCAACATTTGTCTATTTTCTTGAGAAAAAGAACACTGTCCAACGAATCCATGAGGAAGCAGTTAAGAATGTCCTAACAAATTATGATGTGTAAAACCAAAAGGCTAATGACACCAAAGTTCTACACCTTTATTAATTTTGAAAAAATAACTCTAAAATCCAAGCTAAATTTTAAACTGTTTGTATGTTTTAATTTTGGATATGGCCCCTAAGCACAAATGTCCACCTAAAGTCAGCTAAAAGCACAGATACCAGAACTGATAGCTAATATAAGAGGGGACAGTGTTTATCAAACATTTACTGTGGTGCAGCTTTGTTGAAATTGACTGAAGTACAGCCAAATAAGAAACCAGCCTTCCAAGTCAGATGACCAAGTTCAGTATCAACATCCACAACTTATTCTGCCATCTGGTGATGTCACAAGTGTGCACAGAGTCTTGCACACACTCAAGATTTTCCTGTCATTTTCCTTTCAAAAGCTTTAGACATCAAACTGCCCCCCTTGTGCTTAAAAAAAGCAAACAAAAACTCTGAGGGACTGATAAAGGAACAACTCAGAGCAAGGGAAGAAAAAACGTGGCATGCACATATCTCTAGATTGTAGCCATTAGAAGAACAGCAACTGATCAAGAGATTCTTTAGATAGCATAAAGACCCAAATGAATACTTGACTTCTTATTCCACACCATCCCCCACAATAAGAACTCCCAACCAGTGTTCCCTCTAAGCTGAGTTAGTGTGAGCTAGCTCACAGTTTTTTAGCCTCCGGCTCACACATTTTTGTCTTGGCTCAGGGAGGATGGCTTCAGAGCAAACTGATTTATGCAGCAGCCAAATCGCTTGCTCACAACTTTAATGCCAGCAGCTCACAAAGTAGAATTTTTGCTCACAAGACTCCACAGCTTAGAGGGAACATTGCTCCCAACCCCTAAAATTTAAGCATGAACACAGAAGATGTCAAATTCTGCAGTGGATATGGAGTGAGACATTCCTGGGGGAATATAAAAGCTTAGTTATGATTAGAACCTCCTTTTTAATTACAGGGTTGTACATAAATTAGCTCATCACCACTGAACATAAAATATTTATCTTGTTAAAACACTCTATGTTAGTTATAAATTAATATTTTCATTCCTTCTGTCAGTAACTCCTGTTCAAACGTCTGTACTACTTCCTTCCAAACTGGCATACAATCATTTGGCTTTGCACTATCACTTTACAAACAGCCACAGCTTCATTACACAGTCTTGGCACAAATAATGATTCTGGCTGCTTCTTAATCTATTATATTATCAAAATGCTGTTTACAGGATTCCAAAGCTAGAGACAAGCAGGTAAAATTTGTTTCTGTCACATTAATGATTTACTAAACAAAAGGATATTCTCTGAACTGATGAATCTGTGCTTTGATGTGGTCTTCACAAATCTGTCTTAATTGTTTGTACAAATTTGCAGAAATCTTGTAGGAGCAGAGATTTTCAACAGCCTAAAAAAGAACAAAAAGAAAATCAGAGACATAGATTCAGGGCGGCGGGGGCGGGGGGAGTCCATATATAAAAAATGCACACAACATAACTAGCTTTAATCCATATGTGAGATTTTGGAATCCCATCTCTAATATAAATCTACTTATTTATATGATATTTTAAAGAAGAACAAACATCTAAAAGATTTCTTCCTAGATATTTCTGGAATACCTGGGCCTGTCGGATGTTAGAAGAGCTAGCATTTTTCAAATATATTTGTGTGTGCTTGCCTGGAAGTAATGGTTGACTTCTGGCCACCCCTACTGGGAGGTTGGGCGTTTTTCAGAGAGGTAGCTTGATTAGCCTGCCTCTGCATCCCACCTCTGGTATTTGTTGGTCCCCCTCCAACTACTTGCCAGGGCTGGCCCTGCTTAGCTTCTGAGATCTGATGAGATTGGGCTTGCCTGGGCTATCCAGATCAGGGCAACAGCTAGCATTTTTAATTTAATATTAAGCTTTTACATCATCACCTCTAAAAATACTCACAGACCCAACACAAGGCAGTAGTGAACAACACTATTTCTAACTATTAAATTGTCCCTGGGGATAATTTTGAAGATTCTAAGCACATTACCAGCTATGAAAATGAATGATCATATAGGCTTGCTTGAAGAAACACACATGGTTTGTTTTCTATAGCCAAAGAGTATGGTTTCCAAGACTGTATTCCTTTTTGTTCAAGGAGAGTTGCATTCAAAGAGCCACAACATTCGAACAAATTCACTAATGTTCTCCTGCCAGCATTTGCTTCATTCACCTTCTCAGCTGCAGGGGACATAGTTTATGAGGGCGAGACGGCTTTCTCAATAACTCAAAGCGACTTAACTAGGACACCAGAAAAATATTTCTAATGATACTGTCATCCTCTGGAAATAATGCATATTGGTCTAGCACAAGTTCTGCATGGGTACGGCAGGAAGAAGAAAACATGGAGGGTGGAAAGATGCCAGATGTATAATCCTTCCTTTAGCAACAGCTTTTCCAACCCAGCTCAGTTAGCAGGCATTACTCTGTCACATGTGATGGTCTTCAATTAGTTGATCCATCCCCTGGCGCAGAGATCTTATTATACGTGGACACAAGAAAGATTCTGGGAATTTGCATCCATCGGCTATATTCTCACTGTGAAGCTACAATCAGCAGAATGCAATTGCTCGGAGCTTCTCCTACAGAGTCCCAGGAAGAGCTGACACTGGCTGAAGGTGTGAGCCTCCTTGAATATAGACTCCCTTAGAGCTCAATGTTTTTCCCAAAGGGGTCTGCCCTATCCAATCAAGACTAAGAATAGTTCCAAATGTATCCAGGAGGCATACTCACTCAGCATTGCTCCCAAGTCCTTTCATGATGTCCTGCAAACTGGGCACTTCAGAAAGCAAATGCAGCCTCTTTAACAGCAGATGCTGTTTCAAATCACTTGTGGTATTTGGCTACCATCTGCTAAGCTCATCTGTTCAATGCTATACATTTAAATAGGATACCACAACTACTGTATTTTGTACTGATTCAGATAAGTTAAAGAACAAGGATTAGAACAGCCTGCAGCCCCTCCCCTTCACTGGGCACAAAAGCTGAGAGAAGCATTTACTAACCCTATGGTAATATCAACATGAAGCATGTGGAAACGCAGAATACCAAAAAGATCCCAAGACTAGGAAATGAGCAATATTCAGATTAAGAATGCTGGTACTTCCACCCCTACTCTATGCCTTAACTTTGCTTAGCATGGATTTCCTGAAGATTATAGTTCTAGCACAATTTACTTGCTTGTTTGGGCCAAAAAGTGCTCTGGGCAGCATTTTACTCCTGTATGACAGCTACAAGCTACAGAGGTGGTTCAGTACAGTAGCTAAGCAGATCAGCCACAAAGCACCTAAATTCAATTTTCACCTCATTCACTACTTATCAATCTCAACTGCCCCAACTGCAATATAGAGATAATAATCTCCTTCCAACCTTCACCCTAAGAGATGCTGGCTGTAGGGATAGGATGATGTACCCTTCTCAGATACTGGTGTTGTGCAATGCCAGGTCTATTAATAATAGACCCCTGTTCTCCAGAGTTATCTGGTAGAAACAGCAGTCGACCTGGCTTGTGTGATTGAGACCTGGGTGAGGGAGGGTGAAACGGTCGTCCTGAACCAACTCCCCCCCCGTTTCTCAGTCTTCCACCAGTCCCGGACTGATGAGCGGGGGCATGGTGTTACTCATCCGGGACGCTTTCTCCTTCAGGCCACTCCCTGAGGTAAAGACTGCCAGCACTGAATGTGTTGGCCTGGTGTCAGAGGCCGAGGAGAGTTTGGCCATTTGGCTGGTGTACCGTCCACTGAACGCACTGGCAAATGTCCTGCCAGACCTATTGGGAGGCTGTATCTAGCTGGGCCTTGGAGTACCCCAAGCTTTTAGTCCTGGGAGACTTCAATGTCCATGCAGATGATGCAGCCTCCTCTCAGGCCATGGACCTAGTGTCATCCATGGAGGCGCTGGGACTCTCCCAGTTTGTTTCGACCCCCACACATAAAGCAGGCCACACGCTGGATTTTATCTTTGTGTTGGGGATTATGGTTGACTGGATTACTGCTGATGCAGTTCCATGGCCACACTACCTTGCCCTGAAGGCTCAGCTGGGTATCCCTAATCCTATCTGTTTAGGCGGTGAGCAAATTTATGCCTGCCTGCGGAGTCAAATGGACCTTAATACGTTCCAGGAAGCTCTGTGGGATCCGATTCCCTCTGGTGGCTCATTGGATGTGCTAGTGGAAGACTGGTACTCCCGTCTTTCCGAAGCCATTGACAAGGTCGCTCCCCAGCGCCCTCTTCGCCCTCATACCAAACTAGCTCCATGGTATACCTTGGAGCTAAACGAACTGGAAGCCCATTGGTCATCTTCAGGTCCAGTTTTGGACCACTTTAGTCTGCTCTCCCAGGACGAAGTTGACAGGATCCTGGTAGCTGTGAGGCCTACTACATGCCTCCTGGACCCCTGCCCATCGTGGCTAGTTAAAGCCTGCGGCGATGAGGTGCAGACTCCCCTAAGGGAGATTATCAACTTGTTCCTCTCAACGGGAACTTTCCCAGGGGGATTGAAGGAGGTGGTAGTTCACTCTCTCCTTAAAAAAACTTCGTTGGATCAGATGGCCCTTAATAACTACCGCCCAGTGTCTAATCTACCATTCCTGGGTAAGGTGGTAGAGAGAGCAGTGGCATCACAGCTTCAGGTTTTCCTGGATGAGGCTAAGATCCTGGATCCCTTCCAGTCCGGCTTTTGCCCTGCTCACGGGACTGAGACGGTGCTGGTCACCCTTGTGGATGACCTTCGGAGACATCTGTATCAAGGCGGATCAGCGCTGATTCTTGTTGATCTATCAGCGGCATTCAATATGGTTGACCATGAAGTGTTAACCCACCGCCTCGCTGACGTCAGGATATGGGGGTGTCATGATCTGGGCTGTGCCACCAGAGGCCTACTAGGCCCAGGGAG
>NW_015176464.1:17042-74284 GCF_001447785.1 Gekko japonicus | reverse complement strand
GTTATCTCAACGGCATGCGCTGGAATGTGGTGTGCCACAGGGAGCAATTATCTCCCCCATGTTGTTCAATATCTATATGCGCCCCCTTGCTCAGATTATCTGAGGGTATGGTCTGGGTTTTCACCAGTATACAGATGACACCCAGCTCTATCTACTGATGGATGGCTGCCTGGACATGGCCCCATGTGATCTGGACTGGGTGTTACAGGCTGTGGCTGGATGGTTGCGACAGAGCCGACTAAAGCGAAATCCATCTAAGACGGAGGTCCTGTATCTGAGCTGTGGGGCATTGAGTCAGGGAATCAGGTGCCCAACCTTCGATGGGGCTCCATTGGTGCCAACGTCAAGGGTGAAGAATCTGGGGGTGCTCCTGGATGCCTCCCTTTCTATGGAGGTCCAGGTCGCCGCCACTGCCAGATTGGCCTTTTTTCATCTCAGGCAGTTGGCACCTTATCTCACCCCACGAGACCTAGCTACAGTGACCCATGCAATGGTCACTTCCAGACAGGACTATTGTAACTCTCTCTACATGGGGCTGCCCTTGATCCTGCTCCGGAAGTTGCAGCTAGTGCAGAACGCAGCAGCATGGGTGTTGACAGTGATGCCTGTGCAGGCTTGCATCCACCCAGTCCTGCGTGAACTGTACTGGCTGCCTATTGAATTCCGGATCCATTCCAAGGTGCTGGTACTTATCTTTAAAGCCCTATGTGGCCAGGGGCCAGCATACCTTCGAGACCGCCTCTCCCCATATGAACCTGAGGACACTGAGGTCTATGAAACAACATCTTGTAGCAGTCCCCAGGCCCAGGGACATCTGACTAGCCTCGACCAGGGCCAGGGCTTTTTCGGCCTTGGCCCGCACCTGGTGGAATGAGCTCCCATACATGATCAGGGCCCTGTGGGATCGATTACAGTTCCGCAGGGCCTGCAAGACGGAGCTCTTCCACCAGGCCTTTGATTGAGGAGGCAGACCTCCCTCTTTCCTCCTGGTTATCTCCCCTTCAGTGGCCTGGATCTTATCATCGGTACTGTTAAATTGACATCGGTGGCCTAGATCTTAATATCAGTATTGCCAAATTGACATCGGAACTAGTTTGTGTGCACGGTATTTTATGGTTTTACCATTGTAATTGTTATTTTAATTGCTGTTTTAATGGTATTGTACTGAGATTGTTGTGAACCGTCCTGAGCCCGTTCGCGGAGGGTAGTATAGAAATAAAATAATAAATAAATAAATCATGATTTACTGAGAATGCATGTGTATGGCTTTGAATATTTGAAGTGTACTATAGAAATGCTAAGACAAAGTCTAAGTACACAGAACTGTGTTTGCTTCTGTTAATCCACTTATACTTTCAACAGCTGAAATCCAGTTGAGGGGGGCAGGGAACGATCTTTTCTTCATCTGTTAATGTTAGTTCAATTCCTATATAAAGCAGCATGTACCTTAAGACACCATATAATCAACTTACTTATAATAAGAATGAATTAACAGAGTTCTCAAAAGAACTGTGCAGATCCATCGGAGAGGGGGGACTCCCAAGCCACACGGGCTAGGAGAAAGTGGTCTAGAACAAACAGCTGTGTCTCAAAGCTATATACCAAACATTGCTAAAGTGAGAGACTCAAAATGCCTGCTGCTTTTTCATCATGATTTATTTATTTTTCACTGGTAAAGGAAGGAGCGTGATAACAAACTTATCGCTGTTCAAATCAGGACAACAAGACATTTATTTTAAGGTGTGTGGAATAAAAGGATCTTTCTGTTGTGGTTTAGACAATGGTGCCTGAAGAGGCACATTTGGAATTGGATCCATTTACCAGGCAGCTGCTTATAAGCAGAACTCGTTTATTTAGCATTCACATCACCAGCAATTTATATGACTATTTTTAACCCAAGGTGTTTATTTTTAGATTCAAACAAATAGTCTCAACAGAAACCACCACTGCTAGGCTTTTAGACTCTCTCATACTGGCACAGTTATAGTTTTGTACACAGGGGGTCCATAAAGCCCTGATGGACCTCCAGAGAATGCACATAAAGGCTGATGGACTTCCAGAGAATGCACATAAGGACAGCTAATCCCTAAATGGTTGAATGGGCTGACTGAATAAATGCACTTTACCCCAAAGTACATGCTGTTGTGGAAGTCCACCACAATGCCAAACAATCTTTTGGTAAACAACATGCCAAATGAGTAATGCTCCAAAACCCAGCCCCCTGTAATTGCTATGCATGAGCAAGTATAATGTACAACTGCTTAATAAAATTACTAGCCACCTCCCTTAGAATTGGGTTTTAAGTGGACAGGGGCAGTAACAATGAGATGTTCTATTTCTCATCCCTTTTTCTGAAGGGACTAACAAGAAAAAGACAAGCATTTAAGAGTCTCTCTTTGGCTGCAAAGGTTGGACAGCAAAGTAAAGTTACCCAACACAACAATATCCAAGGTGATCAGAAAATGAAGTCTCAGAACCAAAGGCTGCCCTGATAAAGGTTCCATCAACACCCAGTCTGGGGGCTGCAGAATCTGGTCTTTATCCTAAATAGGAGCTATGACGGACAGACATGTTCAAGATTGGACAATCACAGCTACATAATGAAAAGCAAGCTCTGAGTTTTATACAAAATGTTTGGGAACTTTAACCAGGACTACAAAAGTAGAATAAAATGCAAAACAGCTAGGCCTCATCTGAAACGTGAACAGTAGCAATAAAGCTTTAATTTTTTTTGTCCAACCTTTATCTTATTTTAAGAAATGAATTACACTCCTTCCTAACAATGATAATTTAAGAAATAATTACAGTTCTGTTATATCACATAAGCAAAATGCTCCTTTAAATACAAGAGTCTTCTATTAATTGTTTTCAAGATCCATACCCTGAAATCTCACACAGCTATATTTGAACCAGAGGTGCTATACAGTACCCTAAAGTCAGAAGGCCCTGGATTAGTCTGTCCTTTGGAAAATATTTGCAACACACTGTATAGAAACTGAACCAAAAAATCTGCATACAACATTCTCAGGAGTAAAAAGAGAACCTGAAGAAGGTGCAAAGCAACTCCTCAGAAATATGCTTAATTCAATTATAAAAAATAAGGATCGGTGGACTACAGCAGCTCTCCAGGAAACCTTTTCAGACTGTATATTTAACTACAAGAATAAATGAAAAAATAAACATGAACTCAAAACCACGCAGTATTTTATAGTGTTATACTTGTCATATTATCTAATTACAAAAAAAAAATGACATAAGATTTAATACAGAGCAAAAAATGGTTCAGAAACATTAGAACATGGAAAGAAGTATTGCTAGATCACTCCATCAAGACAACATGAGCCCACTAAAACATCATGGATCTGTTTCATTCAATTAATTAAATGTTTAGTTTTCTGAGGGAAACCTGTAGGTCTCAGGCAGCCAAGAACAGAATTAAAATATTTAAGTCAATTAATGTTAAAGATAACAACAAACCACCAGTTAAGCACCGAAAAAGGATAGTTAAAGGCCACCGACCCTAAATTTATAAATTAACATCTTGGCGCTAGGAATTAAAAATGCATTACATCAAAATTGTTCTTTGATTTCCTAAGCATACTTTATGACAATGCTGAGCAAATCCAATAAGCTCAAGTGTTTGAGGCAGATACTTAGAACTTAAAATTTTTCAAGTACTGTTTTCTGTTTTGCCTAGTGTAGTCAAAGATCACAAACTGAAAAAAGCCCAATCCCAGAAAGACTGAGACCCATTGGCGGTTAACACCGTAATTTGGATTCCAGTCTCGGTAACTTTCTTTCCTAGTTTTTAAAAATTAAACTTCATGCATACCTTTAACTTTGCATACCTAAATAATTAGCTAGAGTACTGACTTGATCTCCACTTACTTTTAATCTTAAAAAAGAAAAATTATAAATACACAAAGTGTGCTAGACAGACAGCCATGATATTCTATTGCAGCAAAAGCAAGAGCAGTCTTGTTGCACTTTAGAGCTATAACAGCTTTACTGAGGCATAAGCTTTCTTGCAATTGATGTATAAAGTATAGTATAATTGGACAAACATATCATGTACACATTGGTATGGGGAAAAAGTATAAACATTGCAATCCAAAGACCATGGAATTTCAGAGGTATAAGCTGTGAGTGACACTATTTTGCATCATCTGGTGCCTTTACACACAGCAAGCTCTCCTACATATTGTGTATTGTTATGTTATGCTAATATTATTACAGTACAGTTTTTCATAGACTGTGAACCACCTTAGAGAATTTTGTTTAAAAGATGGGTTACAAATATGTTAAGCATGATGATGATAAAAATAAGAGATTGACACAAGAAGCTGGAGAAGGGGTGTAGAAGAAGAAAGATTAAACAGGTGAGCCCAAGAGAGAAATGGAAGGAATCTGCAGTAGGTAGGCCAGAGTAAGCCATTCCTTTGCTGTGACTTTAACTTTCCAATTTGTTACTCTGAAGAAACTTCTGTGTAGGAGCATCTACCTTTTACCATACAACAAAGTTAGAGTCCAGTGGCACCTTTAAGACCAATAAAGTTTTATTCAAGGTGAGAGTTTTTGTGTGCACACACACTTCGTCAGACAATGAAATGGAATTACAGATCATACTTGTATATATACAGGGTGGCTTGGTAAATTAGCATGAACATGTTTTTTTAACAGATAAAAAGAATGACAAGCTTGGGTTTTGGTTATCATCTGTTTGGGTTTAACTGAGGGGGAAAAACAACATACGTAACCCTAAATTGTGAGAATTCAGTCATTAGATTTCCATCCATCTCCTTTCTAGCATGGAGGCAAAGTTTAAAGCATCTTGGTTGTGTAGAGTATTTTTCTCGTCACCAGAACCGAGAATTACATTTAAATCTACCATTCCAAATTACATTACATATTCAGTTATATTTTTAATTGTTAAGAGTAGTAAACTCAGATTTTTTTAAAGTAGTAGAAGAAGAGATTGGATTTATACCCCGCCCTTCACTACCCAAAGGTGTCTCAGAGCGGCTTACAAACTCCTTTCCCTTCCCCTCCCCACAACAGACACCCTGTGAGGTAGGTGGGGCTGAGAGAGCTCTTGACAGAAACTGCTGTTTTTCAAGAACAGCTCTTATCAGAGCTACGGCTTGCCCAAGGTCATCCAGCCAGGTGCAAGTGGAGGAGTGGGGAATTAAACCCGGTTCTCCCAGAATAGAGTCCACGCATTTAACCACTACACCAAACTGGCTCCAAAGTAACATTCTGCTTCACTAAAACATGGAGTTAACTGACAGAATCCTTTTCCTGGGGTGTGGTGCTATGTCAGAGATCAACAAAATATTTCATTGCATTACAATCACTATTATAATATACTATTTAAAAAAACATTAAAATATAGGGGATGTATAGCCCTTCTTGGTGAGAATACATATGTGAGGACTGAATGATTTAGCATATGTAATAGGATAAGAAACCAATGTGGGGTTTTTGTTCTGAGTGTTATAATAACTTGTAATTCAGCAATTTCCCTTTCCATTGTGTTCCCGAAGGTCCTTTGCAATAAAACAGCTACTTTGAGGTTAGCCATTGAATGTCCTGGAAGGCTGAAGTGTTCCCCTACAGGTTTCTCACTCCTGTGATTCCTGATGTCAGATTTGTGTCCATTTATTCTTTGTTGTTTTTTCGCCCAGTTGAATCCAAACAGATGATAACCAGAACACAAGCTTGCCATTCTTCTTATCTGTTAAAAACATCTTCACTATTTTGCATGCTAATTTACCAAGCCACCCTGTATATATACAATTATGATGGGTAATTCCATTTCATTGTCTGACGAAATGTGCGTGCACACGAAAGTTCACACCTTGAATAAAACTTTGTTGGTCTTAAAGGTGCCACTGGACTCTAAGTTTGTTCTGTTGCTTCAGACCAACATGGCTGCCTACCTTGATCTACCATTTACCATGCCATGATTCAGCTTTAACTCAGGTCACTGACAAATAACTTGGCCTCAAAGCAAATGGAAATAGCCATAGGCCTATGGTTGAGGACAGCAACGACTTGCCATCAAGTCTGGCCTCCCTGTTGCTTCCCCCCTTAGGAAAAGGATTTGTTGTTGTTCAGTCGCACAGTCGAGTCCGACTCTTTGCAACCCCACAGACCACATCATGCCATCTGATCTGTTTTGATTATTACTGTTTTTTTTAATTTGTATATATGTATTTATTGAAATGTATTTATTTATTTAATTTATAAACTTTTAGACCGCCCTCCCCAGTGCACACAAGGCTCAGGGCGGTGAGCAGCAATAAAGAATATTCATAAATTAATAAAAACAGTTCAAAAACTGTAAAACAATACACAATTAAGACATTACCAGACAGTGCTAAATATTTCAGATTGTGCCACTGCCTCGTAGGGGAGGCAGGAAACAGAGGGGGGGGGGAGTGCCAGACGAGATGGAACCCATCGCTGTTCTCAACCGAAAGCCTCGCGGAACATCTCTGCCTTGCAAGCCCTGCATAACTGCATAAGGCCCCACAGGGGAGAGTTCTACCAGGTTGGAGCCAGAGCCTAAAAGGACCTGGCTCTGGTCAAGGACAGCCAGATGTCTTTTGGGTTGGGGATCACCAGTAGGTTCTTTTCTGACAGTGTAGTGCTCTTCTGGGGGTATACCAGAGAGGTTGTTTCTAACGGGTTCATTTGGTGGCATCGTTCCTGAATCCAAAAATGAACTGCCTTTTTTCCATGGAGGTTCGTTAGAACTGGTTCGTCAGAACTGGTGCTGATTCAATCAATTCCTAGGCAATGCTGGTGGTGGACTCATGGAGAGCCCTAGAAACACCTATTGCAGTTGTCCATAGCTTGATTGGCTGCTCTGGGAGCCAACCACAGAACGCCCATCTTGCTCTATATACCGCACCCTGACTCAGCTGCTTTCACTTTGCAGCAGGAAGAGAGGAGTTAGTCGTCATGTGAAAGTCATCATGAGAGAGGAAGAATTGCTTGCTTTCCTGCATGGCTGATTCAAGGGGAGGCTAGAGCTGAGCTTTCCTGGGGGCACCTGCTTGGGGGGGTATAACTCAGACATCCCAAATCCAATCTTCACCAGACTTGGAGGGCAGGTGGAGGAGAGCCTGCTGAAGGCTCCCTGTGAGTTTGGCATCTCTAACTCATGAGAAGGCTGTTCTACCATCTCTCAAACTCATAAACCAATGAACCAGTTTGGGAAACAGGGGGAATTCGTGAAAGTTTGAGGAATCAAATGAACCACGAACCACCATTTACCCAGTTTGTGCCATCCCTAGTTAATACCAACGCCTTGCACCTGATCTGGTACTCCACCTGGAGCCAGTGCAGCTGTACGGTCTGTGGTGTTCCAGTAAGGACCTGCACTGCCACATTCTGGACCAGCTGTAGTTTCCAGATCATGAGGGGGAGGGCAGCCCACAAATCAAATCAATAAAGATCCTAAAGCAGGGGTGAGCAGAGTTCTCACTTCCCTACCAAGTATATGTTCAGATATTTTCAGGGCAGACCAGGAATACTCTCTCTGAAACATGTTTTTTCTCTACCCCCAGCTCCTCAGAACTTTGTGACTTCACAAAGTAATGAAGATTGACCACACTTTTAAAGAGCCACTATTAGGGCTGCCAGCTTCCAGGTAGCACTTGGAGCTCTCTTGCTGTTACAATTGATCTCCAGGTGACCAAAAGCAGTTCCCCTGGAGAAAACGGTTGATTTGGAGGATGAATTCTATGCTATTAAATCACACTGAGGCCCCTCCCCTCTCCAAACACCATACTCCCCAGGCTCCACCCCCAAAATCTCCAGGTATTTCCCAACCCAGAGCTGGAACCCTAGCCACCACAAATCATTTGGAAAGATTTTCGTATACACTCCATCGTGATTGTGTCAGAAGCCTGGGCTCTCAGCCAGCTGCTCGGCTAACTAATTCACTATCTGAAGATTCTTCCTGGGTTCTTTTTTTCTTTTGGGGCAGGGGGAGAAAAGACAGACAACTGGGATAGAAAACAAGTCCAAAAATGAGTTGTGTGAATAGATCCTCTAATCAACCAGAGTCTGCTCCTCGTCCTGTAATTACACTCACCATCCAATGCAAACAAGGAGCTGACGGTACCCCCCACAGAGGACAAGCCCTAAAACAGGACTGTTGTAGGTATACAGGGCTCCACCTGTCATTCTGAAGGCTATAATATTTTAATGCTTACCTGATAGAGCTCTTCTAAATTGTATTTAATTGAAGTACTGTTTTGAATTGCTTCTACAGCTTCCTTCAGTTTTTGCCAGGTTTCATCTGTATAATTTTCAGGCAGTTTAGGTTTGTCTGGAAAATATTAAAAAAATAAAATCCTTTGATTGCTGCAAATACACAATTCAAGAATGCAAGAATTAGAAGCTTAAATAGAGAACATTCAACAGTGACCCCCCCAGAATTATTTCAATGTCAAACTCAATCTAGGAATAAATTGTGTTTATGACTACATGGTCTCTAAGAGTGATGTTGCACTCGTATTTTTACCATGCAAATTATTTCATGAAGATACAGATCTCTGTCCAAAAATGCTCCTGTCAGAGCAGTATCATCTAGATTCATCCACAATGAAAGAATACAGAACTACATAGAGTTTTCCCATTAGCTGTGACTATTCCTTTGCAAGGACTTGGCTGACCTGTGAAACAGGAGGTTGCTCTTGGGGGGTACTTTTCTTTCTGACTCCATCCTCAAAACTGTTCAAGCTTTTGTGGATGAATATTTAAAAAAATACTTTTAAATATGCAGGGGACAGTCCTCATGAAATGCTACAAGCTCTGAAACTCCCCTTCTAGTGAGGTTCTCCAAACTTCAGCATCGTGTTGGAATGGAAGACATTTTTATCTTAGTGAACTGTTCAATGGGAGTAAGTAAAGTTTGCTTTCCTGGTGGGTTATAAATGTTATCAGTTTTATGAACCAGGTGTCCACATTGAGTCACTATGGACACCTCACAGTTAGTAACCTAGATATGAAACTCAAACTACACTTATGGATATGCTCAATAGATAAAATGCAGCTCTCCAGACGTTATGTATTCTCCTTATGTGACCTGTCTAATGTCCAATACAGTTTATATACCCAATACTGTTTATACTGTACCAGGTGGTGTTCTGGTTCTGCAGCCACCAATATCATCAAAAACAAACACGTACACTCAAATAAGTATTCCTACCCTCAAGCACTTCTGAATTTTTCAGTTTTGACCAGAACCATGAATAGAGGAAGGGACGGCAGAGAAGCGGGACACCAACAACGCATAAATCCAGAATATACTTATGAATGGCAGGTCATATATATATCAGAGGCCCAGAGGAAACATGGAAATTGTGGATCAGTGAGAACCGGACTTTTATAAAGGGCCAGGAAGTACATGTTGAAAGGAAAATGCACACATAATTATCAAAGGCAAACAAGAAGTTTTTTGGGGATGGGGATAAGAACCAAAGATTTTCCCACACAATACACAACAATGCATTACCTTGAAAGAGAAAATACTTTCATACCTGTCTTACAAGTGAACAAGTATTGCTCTGTACAGTTTTACCTATCTATCCTTTACAGGTACTGGTGTTTGCCACAGAACAGTCTGCAGGACTTTTATAAGCCAGGACTCTATTCAAAGTCTCCGTTTGTTCAAGAATTTCTACCTTCATATTTTATTAATGTCACCTGACAGCACAAAGAATGGGTCAGCCAGGATTTATTCAGTTTGTCCACTTCTCATTCTACGCACCTTCACTGCCTGTCCCCATCTGTATATAACCACTTACGCAAATACTAGGAATAAGTCCTAGTCCCTTATTCAGTACTGAACATTAGAGGCAATATTTTATTTACTATTTATTTTATTTCATGGGACTTCTATTCCGCCCTCCCCCTCAAGTGGACTCAGAGTGGGTTTTCCAATCCAGTCCTTCTCTCACTTGAGAAACTGCCACTTTAATGTATATAATACAGGATTTTCTCTAATGGAGCCCGCGAAAGAAAGAAAAGAAGCTGCCAGACCAGACGACCACACCAGGAACTGAGCACTGACACCCAAAAGACTGCCCGGGAAGAACAACCAAGAAAAACAGTGAGCCCTGCCACCTGGGTGCCGGTAGGTAGCCCCTACCCCTGTAGACACGTGGCCTTAGCTAGGGATAAATTTGGAACTTGTAAGCCGCTCAGAGACCCTTCGGGGTTGGAGCGGGGTAGAAATCGAAGATATAAATAAATAAATAATAAGTTGTATATATTTACCATATTTTTATGGAGCTTTGTTGCAGATTGTTCCTCTTTCTCCATTATATTCTAACAAGCCCGTGATGTATGTTACACATGGGCACATATGAAGCTGCCTTATATGGAATCAGACTATCAGTCCATCAAGGTCAGTACTGCCTAGTCAGACTGGCAGCATCTTGCCAGGTAGAGTTTTTTTACGTCACCTACTGTCTCATACTTTTAACTGGAGATGCCAGGGACTGAACCTGGAACCTTCTGTATGCAAAGCAGAGGCTCTCCCACTGAGCCACAGCCCCTCCCCTGGAAGTGACTAGTCCAAGGTCATACAGTGAGCTTCATGGCAGAATGGGAATTTGAACATGGGTCAATCCAGAGCTTAGTTCAACATTTACTACACCACACTGACTCTACCATGGAATGTCAGGGAGGAAGAGGATCTTTCCTCAGCAGACAAGATGAGGTACCCCATGGCAAAGAACCATCAAATTGTCATTAATTCACATTATATTCCTAGGGCTGATTGTATATTGTCTCACTATCCTAATATGATTCAAGAAGTAGACAATCTACAAAGTACTGCTTCTTTGGCCTAACAAAAAAAAATCTCATATGTGATTTCAAGTGGAGGCAGAGTTATTGGAGTACTGCTCAAATACATTTATTTTCACAGGGAGCAGCAGAAGGCTGCACACAACTGTATATAAGATTCTCCAAATGACTGACTGTGGGACTTGCATCTCTCAAAAATTTCTAAGAATACACATACATAAGTTTTTCCAAGCTGCAATTTATATCTATTTTAAAAAAGAGCCAGTTTCAAACACTACCACTCTTATAAAGGCTTAAGATTCCATCGCACTATAGTGTACCCACACTAGCATCACACCAAGAAACTGAACAGAGGCAGAGATATGGAGATGAAGGGGTGGAGCTATATAGTAGGAGACTGGTTCAGCTGTCAATGGTCCTACATAATTCTCTTGAACAAAGTCCAAAACAGGCTGCAATCTGGGAAGCAGATGTCCATTCCCAAGTAAGCTCACAGGCTCAGCAGTTAGAGGGAGCAGGTTTAACCCCACATTCCCCATTTACTCCTGTGGGGAAAATAAAGTGCTTCACTTGGATCTAGTGAGGAGAGAATATGCAGCCTAGCCTGTGCTGACATGGGACTTTACAGGAGAGTACTGAATGTTCCCAGAGATTTTTACAACATACCGGCCATCCCAACCCCACAGAGATGTCAGACATAAGGAACAACAGCTGTCTGTTACCTTTAAAGTTCTTGATCACTAACTTCTTGGCTGAACCAGGTTTACTGTTGGCAAAACTGGAGACAGTGGAGGAGGCAGCTTTGGTCAGGCCATTTGCGTGGTGTCCCACAGCTACTGAGGAAATTAAAAGGCTTTTATTTTTGAGTTGCTGCTGGTGCTGCTGCTGAGAAGAGGCAGCAGGGGATGAAGAGGAAGACTCTTCAGCCATCTTCACATCAAGTCCAATAAAATCCAATGAGTCCTCAAAGCGCAACTTCTTCTGCAGGTGATGGTTGGAAGAGGCAACCCCCGAGGAGGAACAGGAGGCAGTAGAAGCAGTGGTGTTGACAGAGGAGGATGTGGAGGAGGAAGAGTTGGCTTTGGAAAGAAGGGAAGAGCAGGAGGAGATGGCGTCAACCTCTTCTCTCTCACTACTGTTACTATTACTATTTAATTTTCTCTTCTTAGAGGAGGACGAGGAGGAGGAGCTACTGCTGCTACCATCAGTGGCAGGTCTGACCTCCTGAGCTGCTGCTGCTGAGGGGTTGGGGGAAGAGAAACCTGTGGGAAACATGAACACACAGAGGTGAGCAGGCTGAAGGGCATCAAATCCTGCTGGTGTGACAGACACGCAGAAAGAGACCGAGTTGGTAACTGAAGAGCTCTGCCTTGCCGGCGGGATCCAAAGCTTGTGCCTCCTTGCCAAGCAGGTCCCCCTCGATCAGGAGAAGCGCTTCTTGTCTGCCCTCCCCCTCTGGTTGGTTTCTTCTCTCAGGGAGTTCTGCCTGCCCCGAGTGAGCGAACGCCTCTCCCCGTTCCCGATGCTGGCAGGCCTCCTTCTCGGCTCTGCCCCCTTCTCCGCTCCAAGAAGCGGGCAGGGTCCCTCTTTCTCACTCTCGTCCCCCTGCCCGAGGCCACCTCTCTCCTGAGGAAGGAGAGGGGAGTCGAGCTCCCTTCTCCTTCTCTCACTTCCCCTCCACTTCCTCCTCCTCTTTCGTTGCCAAGAGAGGGAGGGGGGGAGAGGGAGGCCGGCCTGGGATCGCGGCTTGTTATTGTCAATACTAGAGCTGAGAGGCAGGGAGGCTAAAGATGGCGGTGCATCCGGTTGCTAGGCATGTCGGGAGGCCGCCCCGCCCGGAAGCATTGCCGGGCGCCTCGGAACCGACTTCAAGTTCCCCCCTGTGGGGCTCAACCAGACGAAAGAGGCTGGCCAGGCTCTGGCAGGAAGGTGGTCGGCCCTGCCTCTCGCGCCTCGGCCTTTCCTCGCGTCCCTTCCCTCCCCCGCCTCGGCCTTCTCTCCCCCCCCCCTCGCTACCTAGCACCCCACCCGCCTTCCTCTGTCCTCTGACCTACCGGAAGTGATCATGTTGCCGGGTGGCTGCTGCTGGCCTCTCGCGCGCCCAGCCATGGGATGGCTGGTCCGTTGGAAAATCCTCGCGCTCCAGCGCTTGAAGCTTCCTTATGGAAAGAGGCGGGGCCACCGCACTTTTCTCCGAGAAAGGATGGGCGGGTGCGCTGAGCAGCCTTGTTGCCCCCCGCCCCCTGTAGCGGATTTTCGGGTGGCCTTTCTTTTTCCCGTGGCCCGGCGGGGTTTGAGCCCCATCGGATGGAGCCGTGCGGGCTTCCCAGGGTGGGGGGAGTAAAAGCTTGGAAGAAAGGAGCGGTTGGGATCTCTCGAATGCAGCTTCCCTCCCTTGTCTTCTCCCTGCCCATTTCAGGGGCAGGCTTAGGAGGCGTGTTCTCCCCTTCTTTCCTTGGCCAGGAATGGGTTGAGGGAAACGGGGAGGGGAACGCCTTGGTTCCTCGCTTGGTTTCATTTTGCATCTCGGCATCATTTGGCTGTGATCCGATGCAGCGTTAAATGTGCTTAACTGTCCATTAAGAGTTGAGCCTGAACCCGATACTGATTTACACACAAGTAAGTCCCGGTGAGTTTAATGGAGCAACTCCAAAGTAAGTTTCCATAGGGCTGCAGCTTTGGTTTACATTCCCGCCCCTTTAGGTATTCATGCATCTAATGAAGCAAGCTTCTGCAATAATAAATTGGTTTAATCTATAGTACCTACAATGACATTTTTATTTTATGTACAACAGACTGACACAGTTATTTCTCTAGATTTTTATTTTTTGCATACGCACATATTCCTAATGGTTCTGCTAATGCATGTGAAATCTGCATTCTTTTGACACCATCAGCAACACTTACGGTTTGATCTGCCCTTTATTTATTTTTTTATAGTATAAAGTCCTCTTTAAAAGCCAACATGCTGTAGTGGTTAGTATCAGACTAGGATCTGGGAGACCTGAATTCAAATCTCCACTCTGCCATGGAAGTTTGCTTCGTGACCTTGAGTTGGTCACACACTCTCAGCCTTATCCACATCACAGAGTTGTTATGAGGAGAGGAGAATAAACTTCAGAACGTCATTGGGGAGAGAACCATGGTGTAAATTAAGGCAATAATAAATACCCCCCTCCCCCCACTCTACTACAGTCACTAGAGTTATAGTCTCCTTTTTCACTATTAAGCATTCTATCTTACCTTTTCACAACCTTTCGAAACATATTTTATTCCTCTTAGTTGTGTGGTTTCGTTTGACACGAGTTTCTATTGATTTATTCATCTTTGTATTCTTGTGAACTTTCATCTTTGTTTTGAAAAAGGAGCAGGATCATTGTATGCAGTTACACCCCTCTTACATCTATGTTGACCTACCTTTCTTTTATACTAGAGATTATGTTGTTGGGCAAATTCTTTGAAGGATTATAGATTTCTGTTCTGTTTTGCCCCTGTCCTGGTAACTTGGTGAAAATCTTCTATACAAACAGCTTTGCAGAGCCAAGTTTTGTAGCTTCTTAAGCAGGTGCAGACTAGATTGCAAGCTTGAAGTGAACACAATATTATGGACTTGTGTGAAGTTTTACAGTTGAGGATGAAACTGGAAGCAGCATTATGTATATTGCACTGCTTCCTATATGTGTGATATGGGTAGCTACTTATATTGGAAGAAATGGGGGAAGAAAGGAGGGCCGCAGCAATGCTGCGGCAACGCTGGCCGTGGGATCGCCGGCGCGTCCTTGCGCCGGCGCATCCCCGGCTCCTGGCCGAACTGCGCATGTGTGAGCATGCGCAGTTCGCCAGGCTCCCCTTCCCACCGCTGCGTTCTCCCCGGCATCTGATCGTGCCGGGGAGCGTTGCGACGCGGCTCGGGGGATCTGTGAGATCCCGCCGCGCCGTCCCAACTTTGCCGCGGCTCACTTTAGCCGCGGTACTAGCACCTAATTCCCTGCCGTGTGGCAGGGACCTGAGAGTCACTGTTCTCCAACAGAAGAACTTCAAGAGAAGACTCTAGCCTGAAATTACTGGAACAAAGTTTGAGCTCAGTGGAACCTTTAAGACAAATTTTTATTCAAGGTATAAGCTTTCATGTGCACACACACTTATTCAGATACAATGAAATGGAAATGACCAGTCTATACATATAGGTAGAGGGTGAGCAGTAAATTAGCACACAGCATAATAAAGATGTCTAACAGATTCAAGGACCAAACAGGAATAACTAGCTAAGTGTATATGGTTACCATTTGTTTGGGTTTAATTCTGAGGGAAAACGGTGAATGAAATAACTGTCAAGTTGGAGATTGATGGGCAGATGTATCCTTAATTGTGGAATGCTGAGAGTAATTAACAGAGACCCTGCCGTTACGCTCCACCTTTGACATTTATTTCGTTCACTATGTTTTCCCTCAGAATTAAACCCAAACAAATGGTAACCATATATATTTATCATGTTATTCCTGTTTGGTCCTTGAATCTGTTAAACATCTTTATTATGCTGTGTGCTAATTTACTGCTCACTCTCTACCTATATGTATGGAGTGGTAATTTCCATTTCATTGAATCTGAAAGTGTGTGTGCACTCGAAAGTTTATACCTTGGATAAAACTTTGTAGGTCTTAAAGGTGCCACTGGGCTCAACGTTCGTTCTGCTGCTTCAGACCAACATGGCTACCCACCTGAATCTGAAATTACTGGGTTAGACTTCAGTAAATTTGATGCTATGTGTGAAGAAATTAACAAGGACTGCAGATTCCTCATTCAATATAGGTTTTAACATTTTTATCGTGGTTTGGTTAAGCCAGAAATAAAAAAAATCTTACCAGGCTTTGTGCTTTTTCTGATTAATGATTTTTACATAGCCTTGCCTAGGATTGCCCGCCTCCAGGTGGGGCCTGGGGATCTCCTGCTTTTACAACTGACCTTCAGCTGACTGAGATCAGCTCCCCTGGTGAAAATGGCTGCTTTGAAGGGTGGACTCTATGGCATTGTACCATGCTGAGGCCCCTCCCCAAACCCCACCTAGATCCACCCCCAAAGTCTCCAGGTCTTTTCCAACCCAGACCTGGCAACCCTAGCTTTGCCACACTATTCTTTTTATGGCTGTTCTAGTAAGATGTAGCAAACATGGTTTTATTATGGTATAAATTGAGGACTACAACCCCCCCCCCCCCATGTTACTCTAATGTGCTTTACAATTGTTTATTTTTGCTGCTTCAGTGGGATAGATGTTGGCCTGTTATAGCAAAATAAAATAGAAGTCCTGTGGCACCTTTTTGTCCCAACAGACTAAGGCCCCGGTCACACGGCAAAGTTGCCGCGGGAGGCACGGATGGTGGGCCGCGATCTGGCCGCGATCACACCCCAACATCTGGGAAGTGGAGCACACCGATGGCTTACCGCCGACAATGCGCCTTAAAAAAACTAGTACCTCCAAGGTACTAGTAAATGTTTGCCATGGGCTGCCTCCAGATGCCCGTGGTGTGATCGTGTCAGCGCGCCGCATTCCCCTCTGGTCCCTTGTTTGCCCACCTGCGCCAAGGGAACGACCCGTGGCGTGCTGTTGGTGCGTCTGATCGTGTAATTGCGCATCAAACTGCGCTGGGGCAATTAGCCACGCCTCCCCCCCATATCCGGCCTGTGTGACCGGGGCCTAACATAATTACTCCACTGGAATTACTACCGTAAAATTACGTTATTTCAAAAATGAGAGGGAG
Source organism: Gekko japonicus (assembly GCF_001447785.1). Taxonomy (NCBI): domain Eukaryota; kingdom Metazoa; phylum Chordata; class Lepidosauria; order Squamata; family Gekkonidae; genus Gekko; species Gekko japonicus. The sequence goes on along the minus strand of NW_015176464.1, from coordinate 57,701 downwards.
CATTTATTTTGGGGGCAACTCCAGGGCATAAACAGGGCACTTTAAATCGGCTCTTGGTGCCTGGTTTTGGTATGTGGGCCAACATAAACGGATGAAGGTCTCCATGGCAACGGCTGTGCCGAGATTAGGCAAGGAAGAAGGCTGGATCAACTCTACCGGCCTTAATGTTTCCTACACGAATTGCCTAGTGGGAGTTGTAGTCTTTCTCTTCCTGTAAGTGACTCAGGGTGTTTCGTTCGCTCGGGAAAGGTGCGGCGGGGCAGCGCTTCACGACGCGACGGCCGTAAAGTGACGCCGATTTCCTTTCCGTCTGGTGCAGAAGAGAAGGGAGGGCCTGAAGGGCCTCGTGTGAGAGTGAGGAGGGTCAAATCGGGAGCCAGTGGGTGCCAACCCCCACCCTCCCAGGTCCTCGCTCCGCCCGGACGTGCGGGGACCCAGCGCCCCCAGGATGTTTAAGAAGTGAGTAGGGAGTGAAGCTGGAAACTGATACACAGTGATGATCTCTGAGGGGTGGGGATGTGGTGGTCATCGGGTGTGTCTTGGTTTCTGTTATTTATTACTATTGCAAGAAGCAACAGCATTTTAAAAATGAAAGCTCTCGCGGAATTGTGAAAATAAAAGGGGAGAAGAATTCACACACACACCCCTCCCTAAGCTGCCTGGAGAAAGAGTGCGATTAAATGCAATATGATCTGATAGTAAAATGACCGCGGCCCATGCTAAATCACAAACGCGGTGAAACTAAGCCAGCTGTAGGTAATTTAGCGGCCTCTACATGTGCAGGGTATGTAGAAAGAGACGATTTTAAAAATAACCGAAAAAAAAAACTCCCCCCCCCCCCCCCCGCCCCAACGCATCCTTTGGCTAAATGGGGACTGAGTATGCTGCAAGAGGCGCAATGTTGCTAAAGGCAAAAACCACAGGGAGGGAGATGAGGATATTGGTATGGTGAAGCCCCTGACATCTTGTAGACCTCCCAAGGGAGTTCTCTCTCTCTCTGCGTTGTGTGTCATTTTTCTTTATCTCCTGTCTCCATGGTATGTAGAAATGTATTTCTGGGATATGGGAGGCAAGTCCTGTTTGGATGGATTTATTTTCAAGTAAGTAAATTGGGATTGCCAGAGGTGGTGAAAGGGATGTGAGTGGTGAAAGTACTGGAGTGGCGAGGAAAGGTTTTGCAGACACAGGGTTTGGAAGAGCAAGGGAACTGGTTTAAGGCCTCTTTTTCCAAGTGTTTTTTTCATAGCTCTCTAGGAACTTTAGAACAGGAGTAGTCTGAAAGTAGACCTTTGGTTGCCTAGCATTTATTGTAGATATTTTGTACACTTTCAGAAATAAAAAAAATGTTGATTTAGCAAATAGTGGAAAATTACAACTGCAGACATTTAGTGCATGCTATTTGCTGGGACTTCTTGCAGAGAATACTGAAATAGGGGACACTGGCCAGAGTCAACAATGCACTTGTGCTGTTCTTAAACAAGAGCCTGTTCCCTGCTTCAGCGAACACAATAAGTTATGCCACAAATATTAAAAAAGGGAGGTTCTTGCTTTGAAAATTTAATATGCGTGGGTGTGAAGCATGGGGATTCTTGTAGAAGAAAAGTACAAGATTGAATTAATGTTGTCTCTGATATAAAGGGTAGGTTTTAAAATGTAGTCTAGACATTTGAGTGTTAATTGCTGTAATTATGTGCAACTTGCTAATCCTTCTTGATACTGAATTGCTTAAAACTTTAGTTGCTAAACATACTCATGAATGTATATCATTGTGGGTAATGCAGGAGAAGGCACAATCACATTGAAGTATGCTTTCACAAAAGGAAACAGTGTTATTAAAATCAGAGTGGGAGAATATCTGAAATATCTCAGCACCAGAATATTTTAAGAAGTCACCATTAATTGGGTGTTTAGATACTTAAAGTCCCCCCCCCCCCAGCTCAGCCCTTTCTTGCTTCTGTAAAGTATATTGTTGACTTACAATTAAACTGGTGAGGCAGGAATAAGTGGTGAATCTGGAGATCACCTCTGAAACACTTTGATTTATCTGACAGATTTGATGAAAAGGAAAATGTATCCAACTGCATCCAGTTAAAAACATCTGTTATTAAAGGCATTAAGAACCAACTGCTAGATCAGTTTCCTGGTATTGAGCCATGGCTAAACCAAATTATGCCAAAGAAAGATCCTGTCAAGATAGTACGATGGTGAGTATCTCCTATTACAGTGTTCTTCAAGTTGCTTTTACTTCTGAAGTGTATTTGCCTGGGTCATTGGTAATGATGCTAGAATATCAAAATTGGTGGTTTGCTTAATCAAATTTTAAAAGTCTTTTGTATAGTTTGTAGACTGCTCCATAGAACCAGAAGGCCAAACCTGTCTTTTTGGGTTTACAATGAATAATAACCCCAGAGGGGAGATCTACCCTGAGACATGATTTTTATCTAGCTGAGTGGACATAAATATTGGATGATATATTCCTTTAAACTATGTTGTAATGTACACAAAATGCTGTAAATATGCGAGAGATTAATTATTTCTCTTGTGTGGAAAAATCCCACCCCATTCCAAATCACCTTTTAAACCTTTAGCTAACTTTGTGTCTTCCAGTCACGAACATATAGAAATCCTCACAGTAAATGGAGAATTACTGTTCTTCAGGCAAAGAGAAGGGCCTTTCTATCCAACGCTGAGATTACTTCATAAATGTAAGTGTGGGAGTGAAAATGGGGGCACTGTGGGGAGAAGGGGTTGCATTATTGAAACAGGTGTGTTATCTACACTTGAATGTGCCCAAGTTACTGCTCCATTAGAACTTAAAGAGCTAGCTAGTTTGTGCCAAGCTGTACCTTCTGTGCGGTATTTCAGACTTCTTCGCATTGTGGCTGCCTCCGTGTGGTGTGTGTGAAGTTTTCAGATTCTGTTGTCTGCCTTTAACTTTATACTTTCAACTTGTCTAGCAAATAGGTTGCCTGTTTGTTCCACTCTGTATTTACGTTTCTCACCTTTTCTTGCTTCCAGCTTGTGTTCTGCTGTCTGCAGAGGCTTGCCTGTTAACACTGTGACACTTCTGTTGTTTACATTTTTAACATGATTATTCTGTTTGCAAAATGTGCTGTTCTAGATGGGCTGGAGGTGTTCAAAAATGTATTTTCTTGGTGATGTTGGTCCCTAATCTTTTTTCTTTCTGTCCTTCATATTTGGATCTGTATTCAACAGATATTAAACGAGATGCCGGAACTCTGTTAAATTCTTGTGTTCTGCATCTGATGAGTGGAGAGAAAATATAAGGCAGTTGCTACTCTTGACCATTCCTTACAGATGTGGAGGAAGGAGTTAATGGGCCTGGCACTGAAGGAAGACCATGCGCTTATGGATTTAAATTTTATCCATGTGGATGCAGTGTAGACAAAATGTAATAAAGCTTGCGTCAGAAAATGAATCTTTTAGGGAAACTGTTGAATACTGTATTTTGATGGCCTGTAAGGGAATGCCTTGATAATTGTGTCCAACAACACAGTAAGTTCTTCTCAGTCCACTCATTCATCCTAGAAAGTAGACTGTTGCTGACATACACTAAATGACCCTTGTATTAGATGTTCCGGTATATTATTAAGCCCAACTGGTGTCATATCTCTTCTGATACTAACTTTTTCCCCATTCCTAGATCCATTCATTCTACCACATCAACAGGTTGATAAAGGAGCCATTAAATTTGTACTTAGTGGAGCAAATATAATGTGTCCTGGTCTGACTTCTCCAGGAGCGAAACTTTACCCTGCTGCTGCAGATACAATTGTGGTATCCTTGGGTAGTTGGTCTCTATTTAGCTTTCACTATAGCACATGGCAGAGATTACTTATATGAAGAAGAGTGTGGCTTTGAATTATTGTGTTTCCCCCCCGTCATCTTGCAGTATTAGTCTAATGGGTTACAAATCTGAGAACTGACTCAAGGAACTATCTTACAATGAGACTCTTTAATTTCTGAAGTGTTCTATTTTTTTTTTAAAAGAACATTCAGTCCCTTGAATGAGTTCTTCAACCTGTTCCTCTTTCTAATTTCAGGGGCTGGACCAAGGAATTGGCAGACCCTCTTCTATGTCTCTCTAGGATCACTCTCAACTCTGTATAGGAGTTGTGGTTTGTTTGTATTTAGGGGTGTGTGTGTATGTATGTGTGTGTATATATATATATAGAGAGAGAGAGATAGATAGATAGAGATATAGATAAATATAAGATAGCTATAGATATATCCTGCCTTTCCCACAATCTGCACAGGATCAAAGTGGCTTATACAGTGCTGATGAAAGTGCCAGTGAAAAAAATACTTTTTAAACAGAATTTTAAAAACTTTTTAAAAGATTTAGAAATTCTTTTTCCTCTACGTGTAAACTAGCTAGTAGTATATAAAGCAGACTGCCTAGCGTTCTCAATAGCTATATATTTAACTAGTTTCTCCAGATGCTCTCAGTCCAATTACCATTTTGTGAATCTGGTTTTTTCCTTTTGTTTTTTTGTTTAACAACATGTGAGATGTTTTCCTTAAGCTGACTGTTGTAGGCAATAATGGCAGAAGGAAAGCAACATGCGCTGTGTGTTGGAGTCATGAAGATGTCAGCAGAAGACATGTGAGTCTTAATTTTAAAAAGGAAATGCCATCATTCTGTCACAGAGTGGAATAATGCTGGTCCAAGATGTCACTCTGCAATGATTCTTCAGACTTATGCTGTTGGTTCCACTAATTGATTCAGAGATCATCTGGCATTGTTGTCCCCCACCACTGATGTGGAAATTGTACATTACCCTCTGCAACTCTTGTATATTGTCCATAGCCTGTTGGGAGTTATGTCATGCCCCCTAAACTTGTGTGGTTCCTTCATAAAAACTATTCCGTTTCCTTTGTTCAGAAGAGCATAATGGAAAACCCTTTCTTGTTCGATCATCACTGGTTGTAATTATACATTTATTCCCCTCCATTTTTGTGTGAATAGCAGCTGAATTTGCAAGAACTTTATTTAAATTATGTGCCACCTTTTTGCCCAGCAATAGGCCTTTAAGTAAGAGTAAATTAAGATGTACTGAATACAGTTCTTTTTAAGAGGCCATGGTGTAAGATGAAGGCATTGAAAGGGCAGCAATATGAGTTGTCCTGTACTTGGGGCTGAGATGTTCCTGTTGCTCTTGCTCCAGCCAGATTGGTGTAGTGGTTAAGAGCAGCAAATTCTAATCTGGAGAACCAGGTTTGATCCCCCGCTACTCCACATAAAGCCAGCTGGGTGACCTTGGGTCAGTCACAGTTCTCTCACAACTTTCTCAGCCCCACCTACCTCACAAGGTGTTGGTTGTGGGGAATGGAAGGGCAGATGTTTTTTGGGCAGAAGTTGTAGTCCTCAGTCACTTAATGTCTCACACTTGCTGTCAGCACTTTCCAAGATTCTTAGCAAATATGCATGTAAGTAAATAGTTGTATAAAGCATTGCACTAGATTACGGACCAGCATTCAGAGGCTCCTGGGCCAAATGTGCGTGTGTGCCCCACCCCCCAATAAACAGCCAAGAAGCAAAAGTGTGGTGTGAACGAGATTGCGTTTGTTGAAATGATTTGAGAGAAGGTCAGTGGGGTGGGGGAGGGGAGTGTCCAGCACCATTTCTGGTGAAATTAGTTGCTGAGTGCTCCAGAAGGTCATTGTTTGAGAGGGAGATTTTAGTTCTAAGGGAGGACTGGTACGCTGGAAGGAGAGGCATAATTAGAATTCAGACCTGCAGGTTTGCTTGTTAAAATCCAGGAAGGCATCCCTAACAGTGGCTGCAGTGCAGCTTCTCTCCCTGCCACCCCAGCAGTAATCTACACAGTGTCTTGGTAGTTTTGGATTCTACCTAATGTCAGTCAGAGAGTCTCTCTTGCTGAGTTGAACCAGATGACAGTTTGATTTGGAGACTAGTTCTGCTGGGCTGTGTTCCAAAAAGTTTCATTAGACACATGCTTTTTCTTTTTCCTACCTCCCACCCTATTTCTTTCACAGTGAGAAAGTCAACAAAGGAATTGGCATTGAAAATATCCACTATTTAAATGATGGGCTCTGGCATATGAAGACATACAAGTGAAGCAGCAGAAGATGTGCAGCACCTGACAAATGCACTTCCAGTAAACGTGGACTACTTTGTAATTCTTGTTTTTAACGTGTGACTGAATGTACAAATTTATTTTGTTCCGTGACTACGCTAAATAAATCAAGTGACTGCTGAGTTCCTGTTAGCTGAGATGCTTTTCTATGTATTCAGCCTTGAACACAAAAGGTTGTTAGGTTTTTTTTAAAAAAGCCTGACAAATACATTTGAAATGAGTTGACTGATCACAGAATGAGAAGGGTAAGGAAAAGTATACGTGGTGTGTTTATCACTCTTTATTCCCTTGGGTAGAGGGTGGGGTGTCAAACTCTTTTTTTTGGTCAAGTCACAGCTGCCGTACGGTGATCCAGTAGGGTTTTCAAAGCGAGAGATGTAGAGGCAGTTTGCCATTGCCTGCCCCTGTGTCACCACCAGTGTTCCCTCTAAGCTGAGTTAGTGTGAGATAGCTCACAGTTTTTTTAGCCTCCGGCTCACGCATTTTTGTCTTCGCTCAGAAAGGATGGCTCCAGAGCAAACTAATTTAGGCAGCAGCCCAGTCGCTTGCTCACAACTTTAATGCCAGTAGCTCACAAAGCAGAATTTTTGCTCACAAGACTCCACAGCTTAGAGGGGAACATTGGTCACAACCCTGGTGTTCCTTGGTGGTTTCCCCCATCCAAATACTAGCCAGGGCCAACCCTGCTTAGCTTCCAAGATCTGATGAGGTTGGGCTAGCCTGGACTATCCAGGTCAGGGGTGTCAACTGCTTAGCATGAACTGCATAACTTGATCTGCAACCCTGGACTGTGGTTTCAGAATCCAGTATTCAGACCTCATCATGAGGTATATGAAAGAGAAGCAAGGGGTATGTTGCCTGTTCGACAAAACGAGGCCTAAAACAGTGAAGGGGCCTATGTGAGGCAGTTACGAGATTGCTTATAGAAGCTGCCTCACTCAAAATATGGTGCTCTGGGTAGATTTCCGTTGGAACACTGCACCTATAAAATGCGAAACAAACTTGTATTTCCAGTTGGTTAGCAAATCTACAGCCAATCCCATTCCTCTTTTAGTCTGACTCAGCCATATCCAAAACGAACAGTGCAATAAGGCCAAAGGTGGCACATGGCTCTTAAAATGACCCAGCCCACATGCTACACTTCTTGGAAACTGAGTAGTGTGGAATATTCAACTTTATCATACTATTTGGCCTACCCTAGGTCCTTGGGCATACCTAAAGCAACTTCCTTGTGTCCTGGCTGGGGTTGCAAACAAGGATTCCATAGGTATTAAGGGATTATGGAACTAACCATTTTAACTCCTTAATACTGTAGGGGTCTGACCTTGCATGCTTTCCACAATAATTAGCTTAGAGCATTTATACCCTTCCATCAGTATTTGTTTACTTGTTTGCCATCTTGGTGTGAGAGCCAGCATGGTGTAGTGGTTCAGAGCAGCACACTCTAATCTGGAGAACTGGGTTCGATTCCCCAGTCCTCCCCATAAAGCCTGCTAGGTGACCTTGGGCCAGTCATAGTTTTCTCAGAACTCTCTCAGCTCCATCTACCTCACAAGGTGCCTGGTGTGGGAAGAGGAAGGGAAGGCAATTGTAAGCCACTTTGAGACACCTTATGCTAGGGAAAAGGAGGGTACAAAAACCAACTCTTCTACTTTATTTTTAGTCCACCTTTCTTACTGAGACTCAAGGCAGATTACACGGTGCAAGTCAATGCAATCAGTAACAGGAAGCATCTAATAAGCAATGCAGTGCACCCAAGGTACCACACTAAAACGGTAACAACATTTTTAAATTTCAGTTTTAAGGAGCCAAATGATGGTGCTGCAATTAGCCGAAATTGCTGCACTTCTTGTGATGCTAGTGAAGGACTTTGGGGGTTGGGTTGAGGACAGAGTTTAAGATGTCACCCCAATTTCAGGTGGTCCTGCTGCTACCAAGGCTGCTGCTATTCTTTAGAAGGTGCAGTAAGGCCTCTGGAATAGCCCCTTGCCCCCAATACAACATTCACAAAACTTACAGAATAGGTTTCATTTAAAAAAGGAACAAAAAGACTTAAGTTCTGTGTGCTAGTCAGATAGAAACAGTTGAATACTATTTTAATAGCAAATTTGTATTCTCATTTGACCATTTCAGAAAACCTATATATACATATATATATATATTAAAAAATAACATCACATTCTGTAAAAATAGATTTAATTTAAAGTAGGCCAAGGATATTTTCTTATATTAAATATTTACATAACTATACATTGTGTTGACAGTGAAACCTTGAATGGTTATAATCCATATAACAATCCTTGAGTCAAGTCTGTATAAAAAGGACTCGTTTGTTCTTTTTTTTCTCTCTTAAAAAAAGGACCCCCTTTCCCATTTGTAAAGATTACAAAAGCAGGTTGTGCAAAAGAGTAAATAATTACACCAATATCATGAAGTACAAAATTTGTACCAGCTTATGTACATGCTGTTTGTTGAAAGATGCTATACATTAAGACCACCCATTCATATGCATTAACCGCCATTCTGGTTGTAAGAATTATCAGTCATTATCAGAGCCCGGGGGAGGTAGGAAAACCAAGGCATCATTAAAACTGTGTCCATATGCTCGGAGCCTGTAGACTCCGTACATCATCACGTGCATATGGTTAGGAGCCAACCCACTGAACGTGATGGCCATGTCTGAACAACACCCTTCTACCACCTGTTGGGGGTGACTTGACATTGCCTCTTTAATTAGAGAACCAACTGACTTAGTGTTGAAGATGTCCTTTTTTTCAGAATCTTCTGCGTTTTCAGCGTGCACCCCAGTGTACTTCAAGCAGACAGCTAACTGTTTATCTGCAGACAGTTTCCAAATCACGCCCCCCTGTTCTGGACACTTGTCTGGATCCTCAAAAACTTTATGAAGTCGCCTCAATGATTCAATACTTAAGACGACTCCTCCATCACCATTCACATACTGCAGGTCTCCAGATGTCTCTGTACGGCCGGTGTAAAATGGCTGGGATGAGTCTTGTTTCAGGAGAAAATATTTGAGGTTTTCTATTACGGCAAACGTGGTGGGATGGGCCAGGAAGAACCAGTTGTAGTCATCCTTGTAATTTTCATAGGCAAATTTATATGCTTTCCTCATCATTAGCCACATGTCCTCTGTGTCAAGCACAATGGAGTGAAAGACTTTGACCTTTTCAGAACTGTAGAATTCTGCCTTGTCACAGTGTTTGCTCCAAGTCTCTCTCACAGCTGCCCAGTAGCTAAGGTCTTTAGGTTTGACAAGGATGATGCAGTAGACACGGATGCTATGGCTAAGACCCAGGCGTTCATCTTCAGAAAGATTTAAAACATCCTCCTTTTTGGGAGCCTGAAGGTGGCGGTGCTCATGAGATTTAGTGCTACTGTCCATCTTAATGTGTCCAAGAAGAGTGACCAGGACACAGAAGACCCCTCCTAGCATCATACCCTTCACAAACGCACCACTTTCAGAAATCATGGCTTCCAGAAGAAAACTGCCAATGAGATGGGGGGGGGGGGGGGAGATATGCATTTTGTTAGCAAGTGTAAAAACTGTAACCCTAGTTTGCATTTGTCACTGGCTGTATCTTGCTTCAGAAATTCAAAAGTACTGCTGCTTAATATTTTGCCACCAATAATGAGGAATAAACATGCACACCAAGAATCAGGACTGTTTTTACCGTGCAGAAATATTAACTGTCTGAGATAATTCAACAATACACCTGAGTTATGCCAAGTGTATTTAAGTGGATGTTAACATGGTTGTATGATGATTGTGCTAGAATCAAAATTCGTCAGACTTAAAAGTTGCCACATGCACCTTACTGTATGCTGCTTATTATAAACCATTGTTACATGCATTAAACACTGTATTTACCCTTCACAAACATTCCAGTGGAGAACAATGAATTCAGTGATTCACCAACTTGTGTTTCTTGGCAAATACTGTTCAATTGTAACAACTGCCAAGTCAGAGCTAAACGGTTTAATTTCTGTGTACCGAAATGCTATACACTGGGTGTTAGAACTTATAAAATGCCTTCTAATTACTATTAGATACAGATGAGCCAAGCCATTTAAGTAAATCTGTTGTCCCATATTCCCGACGTGAGAAACTGGGGAGCTGAATAACTGCTGCCTTCAGCTGAGTCTTTTTTTCTAAAACAGGTGTTCATTGGGCAGCTTTTAATGCACTGCAGCCTTGGCTACATATCATGGATCCATGGGGTGCCAGGTCAAAAGTTATTTATTTATTTAGGATATTTCTATGCTGCCTCTTCAGAGTCATGACACATTATAAACAAGCCGTTGGACATAAACAGAATAAACACTATCCATAAAGGAGAAACAGACCATTCAAAAGCTGGTAAGATAAAACCCCAAATTAAAAGCTTGGGTGAAAAGATGTGTGTTTGGCCTGGTAGTCGGCATCAGGTGCGCCTGAAGGGGGGAGGGCATCCCATAGGCAAGGGGCCCTCACAGACTATTTATTGAAAACATTTTTATGCTGCCTTTCTACCCAATCAGGCTCCACAGGGCAGTGAACATAAAAAAAAAATTAAAACATTTAAACAAAATACAGTCAAAATTATAAAATAGTTCAATTAAAAACACATGAACAACACTAGAAGGAGGGCCAATAACTGTTACTGGGGGTATGCCAGATGAAACAAACGCACCAAAAAAATCTTCACCTGCTGGCAAAAGATACTGATGGAGGGAGACAGACCAATCTCCCTGGGAAGGGAGTTCCAAAGTTTTGGTGCCATGCCGGAGAGGGCCCTTTCTCGCTTCAGATGGCAGAGGCAATCAAAGCAGGGGATGACCGGAGTGAGTGTGTAGACAGACCCCTGCCTCTAGTTACTAGAGACAGCAGGCTTTGAGAGGCAGATCTTAACTGGCAGGCTGGATAGTATGAGAGGAGGCAATCCTTCAGGTACAGTGGCCCTAAGCCATTTAGAGCCTTAAATGTAAGAACCAGAACTGTGAAGCAGATGGGTAACTAGTACAGATCTTTAAGCACAGGGGTGACACAAAGTCCACTAACAAGTCCCAGAACTGTGACCCTGCTTTAAAATAACATGTTTATTTAAAGGCAGATTGGCTGCATATTAATGTGGGAACTGGGTTCTAAAAATATAATTGATACTCACTTCAGCCACAGGTGTTGGTGGCCAAGGGGAAACCTCTTACCTCTCAGCTCATCAGCAGTATTGGGTTAACAACTAACAGGCTTGTTGTTATAAGGATTAACAAGACATATAAGGAATAACAGGACAACACAAGTAAAATGATTTGAACCTTCTAAAAAGGCTCCTTTTCTATGCTCAGTATTGTTATGACATCAGCAGGGAATTGCTGCTAATTCCCAAAAGCTTTGTTATTACATTGGTGGAACTTGAATATCTGGAGAGAGGGTGGAAGGAAAACATGTAAATGAATATGCAGGACTAACTACTCAGTTGAACATGATCTGTGAACAAGTATATATTGGAAGTATCTACCACACAGAGCCTAGAAAACAGAGAGATGAAGCAGGGTGATTCTGTTTATTGGGCCGTACTTCCCACCTCTGTACTTATTTGGATATTTATGCAGCCCGCATCAACTTATTTGGATAGTTATGCAGCCCGCATCAATCAGACTAAGCCATTTATTCCAGCATTCGGTTTCCTTTACTGGCCAACCAGATACCCTGGAATGCCTGCCATCAGGGCAAAAAAAGCAAAGCCTTGCCCCACTGATGCCCACCAGCAACTGCTATTCAGAAGTCCCTTTGGCTAATAGCCATTTTGTTTACCAAACCTCCATACATTTGTCTAATCTCCATTTAAAAGATATCTGAACTAGGGGCTATTGCTAATTCTTGTGGCTGTGAGTTCCACAAGTTAGTTATGTGTTGTGTCATTTTATCTGTTGTGCCCATTTAGAGGGGCCCCCATCCAGTATCACGGAAGAAAAGGTTCTCTGTATCCATTTTATAAGTTTTGGATGCCGTTTAACATATCGGGCCTTCAGAATGATCAGAAATGGGCAGGGTGATCTTTTCTTGTGCCGTCACATATTGAAAGTACTGGGCACAATTTTTAACAGCCCAGTAGTTCTTACATAAAATGATCAAGAGGATTAATTAGCACACCTATTCAGCTCTAAGCTACAAGAAAAACACCAGGCTAACTTTTAGTTTGCCTGGCAGAGAATGACCTCCCTCTTTCACTTAAGTGTTTACTTTAGGAATTCACACTGAAGAAGAAAGAACTAGGTAGTGTATTGGCCATGTTAGCTAATATGTCAGTCAGGTGACCCAAGGCACACATTAACAATAACTTTTTCATGTTTTTTAGTAAAAGTTTTATAACTCGCCCTTTCACAACTCAGGGTAGATTACAAAAATACACACTAAGATATCCAATACAACCCAGTTGGCGCTGCAAACCAACCATTACAGAAGCATAACAGATCAAACATATTAGCCTACCACACATAGTTGACAATATTTATTTGTTAATTTTTATTTAGTTCTTTCTTCAGTTAATTCAAGGCAGTGTACATGGTTGTCCCCTCCTCCATTTTATCCCCACAACAACCCTATGAGGTAGGTTACCCTGAGAGAGAGCAACTGGTCCAAGGTGGTCACACAGTGAATTTCACTGTGACCAGCAATCTGAGCTTGCCTCTATCCAGCCCCACTCTAACCATACACTGCTCTGGCTTGGCTAGCGTATATTAATTAATACACTGATCAATTCTGCCATTCACTTATAGTTATTACCATTTGGAAAGAGTCTCATGACACCTTAATGGCTGAATGAATTTATTCTGGGATAAATTTTCTTGAGCCAAAGCCCACCATGTCAGATACCACAATAAGTTAGTTCATCTTTATGGTGCCATGTGTTTGAAGTGTGTTGGCCTAACATGGATACCTCCAGGGCTTTTTTTGTAGAAAAAGCCCAGCAGGAACTCATTAGCATAATAGGCCACACCCAACAGCAGAAATTCATTTGCTTATTAGGACACACCCTTGACAGCACAGCTCATTAGCATATTAGGCCACACACCCCATGTTCGTAGAAGTGTGGTCATCCAGACACACTCACCTTTTGCTTCTTATTCTGTTTACCTTGTTTGTTGTCAAAACCCAGGGCTTTTTTATAGCAGGAACTCCTTTGCATGTTAGGCCACACACCCCTAATGTAGCCAGTCCTAATGAGTTTCTGCTGTTGGGTGTGGCCTATTATGCTAATGAGTTCCTGCTGGGTGTGGCCAACTCGGGAGCCAGACAGAACTCCGTTCCTGTGCGTTCCTGCCCCAAAATAGCCCTGGATACCTCCCTGGAATATATGATATGCTTGAGTATGAATATGGCATGAAAAAAAGGGCAAGACACAGTTATATTAAGTGAACTTCAGTTTGATGTAGTGCAGCACTGTTAGAAGGGTCTCATGTTGGTGAGGTGGGAGAAGGGAAGCCAATCCTTGTTCCACTGTGTGAAATTTTATGTAACAGCCAGGCAATTTTGTAATACTCAGCTTTTGGGAAGGATGGGATTCAAACCTAAACACATGCATGCATACTTGAGTGCAGCTCAGTAGCCAAAAGGGTGAGTGGCAAATAGAAGGTCCCTCTTTGTAATTCATTTGTCATGAATTCACTATGAGGTCTCAAGGAAGCTGTGCTTGGCCCAGCCACACCCACCCCAGCGCAATAGGGGAATAACAGTAATGACCTACTGTGCTGGATTCCGTGAAGGATTAGTGAGATACTGCATATAAAAGATATTCTATATTCAGGCTACATAGTAGTTTAGCAGCAGCCACACAAAATGGTTGTGGCACTGTAGAGGTTTTACAAGTTGATTTGGGCAAGGCTTTCATAGGCTGCCAGTCTGTTGTCATAATATGGACTTGGAAAAGTTTTCAAAAACAGACCCCTGTCAGTATTTTTTTTATCCCATAAACTTTTTGGTGGAATGCAGCAGCTAAGAGAATGCAGCAGCTGTGACAGAGTTCAAATCTCCAAAGTTCAGACTTCAGTTCAAATCCTGTCTCTGCCACACTGTCTACAAACCACTCTCTGTCAGTCTCAGCCTCCCTCTCTGGAACAGGAAGATAAAAATAACAATGGTTGTAAAGAATACAAGATAATGTACATGAAGCACTGAGAACATTATATAAATACTGAGCCTGATAAAGTTCATGAATACATAGAGTCACCCTATCTTCTCTCCTTTAATTTTAACAGAGTACCCATCACCACTCTGTACTGGATGCTTCTTTTTCGTATGGCCAGCAATTAAAAAATGTGTGGAATACCAATATTGTCAGAACTAATAGTACCAATACTGATATTATTGACACAGGCAATATCATTAAGTGTCAGATTCTTCTCTATTTTTATTCCAGCTTGTTTTTAATGAATTTGCTTGAGTCTTTCCTCCATCGGTTATCATTATTATACATTTGGCTTGGGTGCTCTTTGATTTAAACGGCTGTTGTTTTTGCTGCATTAGTGGCTGTAGCCTTTTCCTGTTTCTGCTTCATTTTTATATCAGTGTAGGTTGTTTTAGGGAGCATGGCTTCGGGCTTGCTTTTGATGTCATTTGACTGTGCTGTACACCGCCTCCAGGAAGCAAATTTTGTAGAAGGGAGCATTTAAATAAAACAACATTACTACTATCATAATTTTGTATCGATATGGCCAATATTAACAAGGCCAATGTTAACATCTTTCGTGCCGCCAATATTATGTATTCTTTGTAGAGCCTCAGTCGGATCACAATTGGTACTGCAAACTCCAGCTAGGGTCCGCTGGGAGAAGGTTTCTTTCCTCCTCCTACGTAGTCGAGAAGAAGGGGCGGCCGCTTTTATTCGAAAGGGGGCTCCGAAAACGAAACCTCAGAGAAATCTACTGAAATCAGGGCTGGGGGATCTTAAGAGGCTCCCCCCCCCCCGGAAGGATCCTACCGCACAGACATACCCGTCCACCCACCTGCGACCCTTCCTCCTCCTTCCCAAAGACTCACCTGGGGCGGACGGCAGCAGCAGGAGCCGCTCCCAAATAGTCCTGCCAAAGTCAGCGACGTCCACTCCCCTCTCAGGGAAAAGGATCAAGATCCGCTTCCTTTTCCTATCTCTATGGTGAAAGACCACAACTCCGCCCCTCCGCACCCTCCCCTCGTTACGTATTTTTTCAGGGAGGGAGGGGAAGCGGGGAAACTAAGACTACAGATACACACCGCTCATCAGAGCTAGAGGAAAACACGCGTTGTGCACAAAATTAACTTCCGGTATGTACTGGACTGCCTGTGCGGGGTATTACAGGAAGAAGCCAGAAAGGAAGGCGATAATACGCAGATATAGAATATGTGTGATGAGGGAAGCGTGCTCTATTTCTCGCCTTCCTACGCTACACTGACGTTTCTTTGCATTGGATGTCGCGTCTTTTCAACTGGAAACCGGAAGGGTTGTGAGGATTATGTTAAGGTTGTTACCTCTTTGGTAACAATTCTATGTTGCGAGAAGTCGCCGTTAGGCAGACGCTGACGCTGGATGTCAGTCAGTCAGTCTCCGCACCAACGTCGTTGTCATGGAAACACCTCAGGTGCTGTGAGGCTCGCTGGCCTGTCTCTAGCGGAGTCGACGAAAGAGCAAGGAATTAGTTGGCTGTCTTTTCTTACATTAAAACAAAAGAATTGGCACCCAAGTCTGAACAGATGTGAGCATACGCAGACAAAATAGGGACATAATTGCCAATAGAGAATCCATGATTGCCCATAGGCAATATTGCCCAGAGGTCATTCCGGCTCTCCCAGCTCTAGTTAGGGGCTATTTAAAAAGTTATGTCCGCCCCGCCGCCACCGGCAGCGGCAACAGCTGGGTTTTTTTTGAAACATTCCCGCCTCCCTGAGCCCCAGGGTGGTGGCCTTGGACTCCTAGGGACAAATTCCACCTCGCATGTGATGTCTGAGCGGCGTTGCTGCTCAGACATCACACGCAACAGGTAATTCCAGCTCCCCCAGCTCTCATTAGGGGCTCTTTAAAAAGTTATTGCCGCCACCTAACGAGAGCTGGGGGAGCCAGAATGACCTCTGGTGTGTGATGTCCAAGCGGAATAATGGACACCACGCTTGCCCATGGGGAATAATGGAAAGCACGCTTGCCCATGGGGAATAATGGAAAGCACGCTTGCCCATGGGGAATAATGGAAAGCACGCTTGCCCGTAGAGAATAATGGAAAGCACGCTTGCCTGTAGGGAATAATGGAAAGCACGCTTGCCTGTAGGGAATATTTGACTAACAAGATGTTACTTGGCTGCATTTCAACTTTACAATGCAGGTGCTCATCTCATTAAAAATGATGAATGCAGCTTTTGGTCATTCTCCCAGACTTGCTTTACCTTTGAATGAACTTTTACACACAGAGTGGCTGAGTTCATTTTCAGTATAAAATCTATTGGTTCTGTTACAAAAGTGGTTTCTTTATATTGATACATGCATATAAGTGTATAACAGCACTCTTAATATCATTTTGTGGGTTATTTCTACTAAAAATATAATTTTCTTTACCTTTCTATGAGGCAGAAACTGGAGATTGCTACCTAGGTAGTGCTCCAGCGTGCAACAAAAGATGAATATAAAAATAGTGAGCACTAATGCCAGTGTGGTGTAGTTAGTAATGTCAGACTAGTGTCTGGGAGACCCAGGTTTGGCACACACATTCATGCCATGGAAGCTCACTGGGTGACCTTAAGCCCCACAGTCTCACAGCCTAACCTACCTCACAAGGTTATTGTGAGAATAAAATGGAGGAGACCCATGTAAGCCACTTTGAGTCCCCATTGGGAAGAAAGGTTTTTGCTTGTTAGCAGTTTGCTAGTCTTAAGCAAAGTTTCTTATTTAAAAATATAGTCTTAGTAAATATTCAGCTACTTCTCTCACAGACATTCTATAAAAAGTAAATTTAATGGTTCCCTTGCTATACCATAGCCTTAATCCTCAGCTATAAACATAATATAAAAGTTTTGTTTTAACTTCTAGAAACACATAAGGAAAAGGGGTTTTCAGGCTTAAATATCTTTTTACAGAAAGTATAATTGTACTTAACTCAATTAATCATCTTGACATCTTCTTTAACCAATTATAAAATTCCTTTCACTGGGCATCACCAGCTCAGTTCATTAAATGCATAACTATTTCTCTAAGCAAGCAAGCAGTCTTTTTTGCCTTAGAATAATAAGCTGCTAAAAGGCAGGTACATTGCTTATAGATTGCTTTAAGATTTCCACTAACAATATTTAAAGCATTTTAAACTGAAAGGAGAGTTTAGTTTGATTCTTCCTTATAGCTAAAGCTATTTAAAAGATCATAGTGAACTTCTGAATCTAGTTCTTTGAAGCAGAGAGTTTGAACATAAATCTCTACTATGACAGGTCATTATTGTGGCGAACCTTACCATCCTAATTAAAATGTCTACTGATGTTGGAACACCTGCTTTCATTAGGAAATTGCTCTTCTGCCAATTAAATTGAATATAAAACACCGGTTTCTACAATTCTGCTTAGTGGTTAACAATTTGCCAGCTTATTTCTGGAAAATCCCTAAAGTTCTTTCCTAAGGCCCTCTGGAATCCCAGCAATAATCAATAGATGATCATTTGAACTTCTGGGCTTCCTCTACAACATCATTACTAAAAGCCTGATATAATCCAGACTATGACATTAGCTGACTGTATGCCGTTGGATGCTGCTAATACCCACCATTGTGATACGAACCGCACTAGCACTTTATACTATGTCATGTTTTATAATTATGTTGTTGTGATTTTATTAATTTCTCTGTTTTAGTTGTTTTATACATTCTGTGTAATCCGCACTGAGTCTGCCTCGGCAGGGAAGGTGGGATATAAACTAACTAACTAAATAAATAAACAAAAGTAAAATCAAATAAGAGTATAAAATTGTTTAAAAATCATTAATAAAAACCAGCCATAAAATGATAAAACTCACACTTAGGAACACAATCAGCTTAACCAGCATTTAAAAGCAGTTATAAAACAACAATAGTAATAAAAAGTAGCACACAGGTCATAAAACAACCAGCTGAAAAAGATGAGATAAAACTTCTCTTAAAAGCCTGGGTAAAGAAATGTTTTGGTCTCCTGCTATTAACAGTAGGGCTCAAGTGGTTAAGACGCTGAACTGCAGGCTGTGGAAGGTCAGTAGTTCAGCAGTTCGAGACCCGGGTGCCGCAAGACGGAGTGAGCTCCCGTCTCTAGTTCCAGCTCCTGCCAACCTAGCAGTTCGAAAGCAAGAAATTGCAAGTAGATAAATAGGTAGTACCACTTCAGTGGGAAGGTAACAGCGTTCTGTGCGCCTTGGTGTTTAGTTATGCTGGCCACATGACCACGGAAACATCTTCGGACAGCATTGGCTCTTCGGCTTTGAAACGGAGATGAGCACCGCAACCCTAGAGTCGGACTCGACTGGCTTTCGAGCAAGGGAACCTTTACCTTTACCTTTAGACACCAGGCAGACCACAAAAGGGAGAGGATTCCAAAGGTGAGGCACTACCTATGACAAACCCCTGTTTCTAAGTACCACCCACCTCACCTCTGCCGATAGAGGTGCAAAGAGCAGGGCTTGGAAGGTAGATCTTACTTTGTGGGCTGTACAATATGGGAGGAGGTGGTTCTTCAACAGAACCAGTCCCAGGCTGTTTAGGACCTTACAAGTAATTTTGCCTGGAAATAATTTTATTAACTTACTTCATTTATACCCCACCTTAATCCCTACAACACCCCTGTAAGGTAGGTTAGGCTGAGAATGTGTGGCTGGCCCAAGGTCACCCAGCAAGCTTCTGTGGCAGAGTAGGGATATGAATCTGAGTTTCCAGAATTTGGGCCAACATTCTAACCATTACACACACCGGCAATAATACATAGGCTGGCATACAGATCTTTTAGCATCTGGGGTTGGGGATATAATCTTTGTATGCTGCCCCTGACAGTAGTGTGTGGCTTCTGCATTTTGAACCAGCTGAAGTTTCCAGACTGTTTTTAATGGCAACCCCACTTAAATTGCACTGCAGTTATCTAACCTGGCCGGATTCAGAATATGCATAACAGCCAAATCATGGTTTTCAAGGAACAGATAAAATTGCCCAGGAGTCTATAGCATAAAATAAACCAAAATGCATATGAAAACTGTTGTTGTAGGGGTGAAATATGAAAAATCAGTTACAAAAGCACAAATGAGCAGGACAGATTTCAACCACATTTAAGAATGAGCGAGCACTGGTCTCTCAGAAGAGAATCCCACAAATAGAGTTCAACAACAGAAAACGCTTTTTCTCTGATACTCTTTGGCTGCTAAAGAGATTCTGTATGTGCTATTAGTTTGTAAATTTAAAACATATTAGTAGGGTATAGGAAATCTTGTAAAAAAACCACCCAAACCCCCTGTACTCAGCTTCTCTGTGTGTCAAGTGTTGTCACAATCAGCTGACTTATGGTGACCCTGTAGGGTTTTCAAGGCAAGGGACTAACAGAGGAGGTTTGCTATTGCCTTCCTCTGCATGGTGACATTGGACTTCCTTGGTGGTCTCCTATCCCACTACTAACTAGCTCCCAAGTTGTGGTGAGATTGGGCTAACCTGGGCCATCCAGGTTAGGGTTTACTTGTCTTACCCCCTCTCAACTATAAATAGGGGAAAATATTTCAAAGAAATTAGAAAGGAAAGGCTGCCATCTTGTGGCACAAAATGCTAGCAATTCCCTGCACCAAGATCCCAGCCTCAACAATCAGTTCCAACTTTTAGTGAAAGAGTTTGGATTGCTGATACTCTGGTTTGTGGTCTAGTTGAAACACAAATTGAGAGAGTAAAAGGAGACAGCATTCATACAGTGTAAAGCATCATCATTGTCAGCATGTCTTAACATTCACTTATTTCTCGTGAACATTTTCTTGGCTATGATATCTTATCATGGAGATTTTGTAAAAATTAGGGTGGCTTCTGTGTAGGAAACTACCACACCATAAGAGAAGGAACAGCTAGAGTGCAACCTATGATAAATAAATGAATAATGAAAGGTTCTTAGGAACCCAAATTAGCCACCCACAGAGGAGGCTTCCTGTGATGACCTCGTATCTTTCCAGTGAGATTACTCTGGGGTGGGCAGTTCTGTTTTGATTTTGGATTATTCAGCCACTCTGAGTGCAGTAGAATTAATTTCCTTAAAGGAGATTGCCTGTTGTGTCTCTGTTACACCTCTGGGTTTGCCTGTGTACAACGAAGAAGGATAGTCAGAAAAGTTACTATTTTAACATTAATTAAAATTGGTGGTTTCTTTAAACACTTTTAAAATACTTTTGTTCACCCCTTTTAATTCAAATAACCCCCAACATGTTTTACAAAAATAAGAACAATAGCCCTGACCTGGATAGCCTGATCTCGTCAGATCTTGGAAGCTAAGCATGGCAGACCCTGGCAAGTCCTTGGAAGGGAGACCTCCAAGGAATACCAGAGCTGGGATGCAGAGGCATGCAATAGTCAGCCACCGCTTTGAAATGTCCATGCCCCACTAGGGGTCACCAGAAGTCAACCATGAATTCCAGGAACACACACCCACACACAAAATACTCACCCCCCAAATAACAATAAAATAAGATTAAAACAGGAATATTAAGGTGCTGAGGAGCATAGGGTTGCCAACTCGGCCTGGGAAATTCCTGGAGATTTGGAAACAGTGTCTGGGAGGAGAGGGAGCCCAGTGGGAATGCGTTGCCATAGAGTCTGCCCTCAGAAACGGCCATTTCTTCCAAAAGAACTGATCTCTTTAGTCTGGAAATCAGAAGTAACTCCTGGAGAACTCCAGACCCTTCCTGGAGGCTGGCAACCTCAATTCTTGCCTGATTAGTATTAGAAACCTCAAAGGAAACATTTTAAGTGTGCGATGCATGTCTCAGCTGTCAATAGTATGGAAAGCCCTGGAGCTGAGCGTAGAGCTGGAGAAACAGAGGTGACAGGCCTGCTTTGAGTAAATGCAAGGTAAAACCACTGAGTGGTATAAAACCTCCTATTCTCTCTTTTAAGTGAGAGATGGTAAATCTGCCAGGGCTGTCAGAGTGAAGGAATGGGGGGGGAATTGTATGACTGAGTGGTCCCCAGGGCTGGTGTCAGGTTTTTTTGCACACTAGGCGAGGCTACCTTCTGGTGCTCCCCCATGCGCCCACCAATTTTCAAACTCCCCCAAACCCCCCCCCCCCTCTGTTTTGACTACCTTCAAATGAAAACTGGACTTTTTAGTTGCTTTTAAAAATCATGAATTGTTTGCAGCAGCTCTTATACATGAATTGTATTTTAAGCTCTCCTTGGCGCCTGGTGGTGGGGTTCCTGCACAGTAATGCAGACTGTCAGTTCTGCACTCTTCTGAGGTCAGCACCCTAGGTGGCTGCCTAGGTTGGCCTAATGGTAGCACCAGCCCTGGTGGTCCCCATAGAAACAGTGCACACACATAGAAGAAAACTAGCATGTCATGGAGAAGACTAGTCTAAAACCATTCTGCCATCTAGTTTTCTCTGAACAAAAGATTTGTTTTATCCTGAAGCACATTTCATCATATAAACCTTTACCCACCTCAATGAGAATCAGACCTAGGAGCTGAGAGCCAATGTGGGTGGGGAAAAAACTTCCTTAGTTTAGTCAAAGTACAAGTGGAACAAGTTATACATTTCACACTCTGGATTCTGGAATCCAAGTAGTATCTTTGAACACTAACGTCTGGGGCTATCATGTTTCAGTTGATTTCACCTGAGAGATGCAGATAACTCTTCAGATGTTGGTTATCACATTCCACCAAATGGAGGTCAGTCCAAAGTGTGTGTTATCTATCTTCTGTTTTGTACCATCAAATCCATATTTCAAGTCCCACTTCAATAGCTGTTGATCATGTAGCAGGGTGCTGGGGATGGTTTTCAATGAGTTGCAACTTACTGCTTCAGCTGCTTCAGCAAATTGTTTTCCCGCTGGTGTTCAGGCAGGTTCTCTCCATGTCCTTGGCAGAATGACAAATGTAGCTACAGATTTCAAGTGTCACTCCAATACATTTCAGTGCCCCCCACCACTTACTAGGGAGAAGATTAGCAAAGAAAATCTTTTAGAAGCTTGAAATGATTCTTTATGTTTCTGTAACTGGATTGATGCTGTTACTTGATCCTGAAATAAGCAAAGAACAATAATTACAGGCTAGCGTTGTACTGTTGTCTCATGGTGTTACCTGTACTGGGTGGGAATTATTGTTACTATAATATTTAAATATATAATACCCAGCAACAGATAGTGACTCGCCTGCTGGCTGACAACTTCACATGCATACCATGTCAAGTTACAGCTAGAAAATGTATTTGATAACATTTTTTCCAACTTATCTCAAAATAAATACATGTTTACAAAAATACTCTTGTTAGTGCAGGCATAGAGCTATGGGCAGGCTGTGGATTTCAATCAGACATAGAACTTTAAATCTCCAAGTTGCTTCTCTGAAGACAGTTGGCAATGTAACACCACAGGCTAGCCCAATCTCATCTGATCTCAAAAGCTAAGCAGGATTGGCCCCTGGTTAGCAGTTGGATGGAGGACCACCAAGGAAATCCCAGGTTGTTATACAGAGGAAGGTAATGGCAAGCCACCTCTGAAATCTCTTGCCTTGAAAAACCTACAGGATTGCCATAAGTTGGCAAGACACAAAAGCCCTGCTTTATTTGTGGATCTAGCTGCTTGGCTTCTCTAGGTTGTTGCCTTGAATTACAGATATTCAGTGTTTGGGGGGAGAAAGTGGCTTGGGATTCATTCTAAGCCCTTCAGAGCCAATACAGTAGGTTAGGGGAAAGGGATAGAAAAATACGTTTATAATTACACAGACTAACTTTTCTGCAGAATAGGGCTGTCTTGCTTTTAGAGGTGTACTGTGAAGAGTAGTATTCATTATCTGAAGATCTTCCATATACTGCTCTTCAGCATATGCTTTGATTGAATATGCTAATTAAAAACATATTTAGGTTATTCAGAGTTGGGGGGGGGGTGAAGCCAGTTTTCGGCAAGAAATCTGTGACAACACTTGAGGTTCAGGGCTCAAGAAAAATGTCCTGTCCCTTTAATAGAGGAAACATGGCATGGAGGTAAATTATATCACCTCCTAAATAACATACCACGAAGCCTATATTAAAGGGACGAGATATCTTTTATCCAATCAGTTGGCAACCCTAGGTCAGATGACTAGTTGAGTTAGGGCTGCCAACCTCCAGGTGGGGCCTGGAGATCTCCTGCTGTCACAACTTATCTCCAAACAACAGAGATCAGTTACCCTGGAGAAAATGGCTGCTTTGGAGGGTGGACTCTAAGGCATTGGACCCTCCCCAAACCCCACCCTTCCCAGGCTTCACCTCCAAAATCTCCAGGTAGTTCCCCACCCACAGCTGGCAACCCTATCTTGAATGGCATAGTAAAGTTTTTAATTGTGCAGAGAAACTCTTAGATTCATTATTAATACATACTGTTCTGTTTCATCAAAACCAAGAGGAGGTAGGTATGCACACAGAAGAGCATCCCTCCCTTGTTTCAGCTGCCTATGGGGACTTCCTGTTTTTAATAAGGGTAAAGACTACAGACTGAGGTGTATGCATGACTTTAGCTTTTAACTACCAAAAGTTCAAGACTTAGGAGGAAAGCAATCAAGAACCTTCTACATGTGAAGGTCTACTGTACATTAATTCCAGAGCCATGTACTGCTGGAACCATAAAACTAGAGGTCTTGGGGCAAAATACCTTGTTCCATTTTTCAGTCTTCCATGTATGCCTGAGCAAATCCTGGCATGGACAAAGAATCAGGTAAAGGTATGTTTTCTGTGACATTCTGTAGTAGTAAACAAGAAGAGATGTAAAGCAATCGCTAGGTAACTTGGAAATATGGCAGCCTTACTCCTTCCTCATTTTATCTTCACCGCAATCCTGTCCAAGTAGATTAGGGTAAGATCATGTGACAGGGTTAAAGTCACACATCAAGCTTTATGGCAGAGTGGAGATCTGAAACTGGATCTTCCAGGTTACAATCCAGCACTCTAACCATTATGATACTGGTTTTCTGACATTTAAGCAGTTATAAAACAACAATAGTAATAAAAAGTAGCACACAGGTCATAAAACAACCAGCTGAAAAAGATGAGATAAAACTTCTCTTAAAAGCCTGGGTAAAGAAATGTTTTGGTCTCCTGCTATTAACAGTAGGGCTCAAGTGGTTAAGACGCTGAACTGCAGGCTGTGGAAGGTCAGTAGTTCAGCAGTTCGAGACCCGGGTGCCGCAAGACGGAGTGAGCTCCCGTCTCTAGTTCCAGCTCCTGCCAACCTAGCAGTTCGAAAGCAAGAAATTGCAAGTAGATAAATAGGTAGTACCACTTCAGTGGGAAGGTAACAGCGTTCTGTGCGCCTTGGTGTTTAGTTATGCTGGCCACATGACCACGGAAACATCTTCGGACAGCATTGGCTCTTCGGCTTTGAAACGGAGATGAGCACCGCAACCCTAGAGTCGGACTCGACTGGCTTTCGAGCAAGGGAACCTTTACCTTTACCTTTAGACACCAGGCAGACCACAAAAGGGAGAGGATTCCAAAGGTGAGGCACTACCTATGACAAACCCCTGTTTCTAAGTACCACCCACCTCA
The DNA here is from genome assembly GCF_001447785.1 of Gekko japonicus. Classification (NCBI taxonomy): domain Eukaryota; kingdom Metazoa; phylum Chordata; class Lepidosauria; order Squamata; family Gekkonidae; genus Gekko; species Gekko japonicus. The sequence continues at coordinate 32,852 of NW_015176464.1, read as the reverse complement.
CCTCTGCCGATAGAGGTGCAAAGAGCAGGGCTTGGAAGGTAGATCTTACTTTGTGGGCTGTACAATATGGGAGGAGGTGGTTCTTCAACAGAACCAGTCCCAGGCTGTTTAGGACCTTACAAGTAATTTTGCCTGGAAATAATTTTATTAACTTACTTCATTTATACCCCACCTTAATCCCTACAACACCCCTGTAAGGTAGGTTAGGCTGAGAATGTGTGGCTGGCCCAAGGTCACCCAGCAAGCTTCTGTGGCAGAGTAGGGATATGAATCTGAGTTTCCAGAATTTGGGCCAACATTCTAACCATTACACACACCGGCAATAATACATAGGCTGGCATACAGATCTTTTAGCATCTGGGGTTGGGGATATAATCTTTGTATGCTGCCCCTGACAGTAGTGTGTGGCTTCTGCATTTTGAACCAGCTGAAGTTTCCAGACTGTTTTTAATGGCAACCCCACTTAAATTGCACTGCAGTTATCTAACCTGGCCGGATTCAGAATATGCATAACAGCCAAATCATGGTTTTCAAGGAACAGATAAAATTGCCCAGGAGTCTATAGCATAAAATAAACCAAAATGCATATGAAAACTGTTGTTGTAGGGGTGAAATATGAAAAATCAGTTACAAAAGCACAAATGAGCAGGACAGATTTCAACCACATTTAAGAATGAGCGAGCACTGGTCTCTCAGAAGAGAATCCCACAAATAGAGTTCAACAACAGAAAACGCTTTTTCTCTGATACTCTTTGGCTGCTAAAGAGATTCTGTATGTGCTATTAGTTTGTAAATTTAAAACATATTAGTAGGGTATAGGAAATCTTGTAAAAAAACCACCCAAACCCCCTGTACTCAGCTTCTCTGTGTGTCAAGTGTTGTCACAATCAGCTGACTTATGGTGACCCTGTAGGGTTTTCAAGGCAAGGGACTAACAGAGGAGGTTTGCTATTGCCTTCCTCTGCATGGTGACATTGGACTTCCTTGGTGGTCTCCTATCCCACTACTAACTAGCTCCCAAGTTGTGGTGAGATTGGGCTAACCTGGGCCATCCAGGTTAGGGTTTACTTGTCTTACCCCCTCTCAACTATAAATAGGGGAAAATATTTCAAAGAAATTAGAAAGGAAAGGCTGCCATCTTGTGGCACAAAATGCTAGCAATTCCCTGCACCAAGATCCCAGCCTCAACAATCAGTTCCAACTTTTAGTGAAAGAGTTTGGATTGCTGATACTCTGGTTTGTGGTCTAGTTGAAACACAAATTGAGAGAGTAAAAGGAGACAGCATTCATACAGTGTAAAGCATCATCATTGTCAGCATGTCTTAACATTCACTTATTTCTCGTGAACATTTTCTTGGCTATGATATCTTATCATGGAGATTTTGTAAAAATTAGGGTGGCTTCTGTGTAGGAAACTACCACACCATAAGAGAAGGAACAGCTAGAGTGCAACCTATGATAAATAAATGAATAATGAAAGGTTCTTAGGAACCCAAATTAGCCACCCACAGAGGAGGCTTCCTGTGATGACCTCGTATCTTTCCAGTGAGATTACTCTGGGGTGGGCAGTTCTGTTTTGATTTTGGATTATTCAGCCACTCTGAGTGCAGTAGAATTAATTTCCTTAAAGGAGATTGCCTGTTGTGTCTCTGTTACACCTCTGGGTTTGCCTGTGTACAACGAAGAAGGATAGTCAGAAAAGTTACTATTTTAACATTAATTAAAATTGGTGGTTTCTTTAAACACTTTTAAAATACTTTTGTTCACCCCTTTTAATTCAAATAACCCCCAACATGTTTTACAAAAATAAGAACAATAGCCCTGACCTGGATAGCCTGATCTCGTCAGATCTTGGAAGCTAAGCATGGCAGACCCTGGCAAGTCCTTGGAAGGGAGACCTCCAAGGAATACCAGAGCTGGGATGCAGAGGCATGCAATAGTCAGCCACCGCTTTGAAATGTCCATGCCCCACTAGGGGTCACCAGAAGTCAACCATGAATTCCAGGAACACACACCCACACACAAAATACTCACCCCCCAAATAACAATAAAATAAGATTAAAACAGGAATATTAAGGTGCTGAGGAGCATAGGGTTGCCAACTCGGCCTGGGAAATTCCTGGAGATTTGGAAACAGTGTCTGGGAGGAGAGGGAGCCCAGTGGGAATGCGTTGCCATAGAGTCTGCCCTCAGAAACGGCCATTTCTTCCAAAAGAACTGATCTCTTTAGTCTGGAAATCAGAAGTAACTCCTGGAGAACTCCAGACCCTTCCTGGAGGCTGGCAACCTCAATTCTTGCCTGATTAGTATTAGAAACCTCAAAGGAAACATTTTAAGTGTGCGATGCATGTCTCAGCTGTCAATAGTATGGAAAGCCCTGGAGCTGAGCGTAGAGCTGGAGAAACAGAGGTGACAGGCCTGCTTTGAGTAAATGCAAGGTAAAACCACTGAGTGGTATAAAACCTCCTATTCTCTCTTTTAAGTGAGAGATGGTAAATCTGCCAGGGCTGTCAGAGTGAAGGAATGGGGGGGGAATTGTATGACTGAGTGGTCCCCAGGGCTGGTGTCAGGTTTTTTTGCACACTAGGCGAGGCTACCTTCTGGTGCTCCCCCATGCGCCCACCAATTTTCAAACTCCCCCCCCCCTCTGTTTTGACTACCTTCAAATGAAAACTGGACTTTTTAGTTGCTTTTAAAAATCATGAATTGTTTGCAGCAGCTCTTATACATGAATTGTATTTTAAGCTCTCCTTGGCGCCTGGTGGTGGGGTTCCTGCACAGTAATGCAGACTGTCAGTTCTGCACTCTTCTGAGGTCAGCACCCTAGGTGGCTGCCTAGGTTGGCCTAATGGTAGCACCAGCCCTGGTGGTCCCCATAGAAACAGTGCACACACATAGAAGAAAACTAGCATGTCATGGAGAAGACTAGTCTAAAACCATTCTGCCATCTAGTTTTCTCTGAACAAAAGATTTGTTTTATCCTGAAGCACATTTCATCATATAAACCTTTACCCACCTCAATGAGAATCAGACCTAGGAGCTGAGAGCCAATGTGGGTGGGGAAAAAACTTCCTTAGTTTAGTCAAAGTACAAGTGGAACAAGTTATACATTTCACACTCTGGATTCTGGAATCCAAGTAGTATCTTTGAACACTAACGTCTGGGGCTATCATGTTTCAGTTGATTTCACCTGAGAGATGCAGATAACTCTTCAGATGTTGGTTATCACATTCCACCAAATGGAGGTCAGTCCAAAGTGTGTGTTATCTATCTTCTGTTTTGTACCATCAAATCCATATTTCAAGTCCCACTTCAATAGCTGTTGATCATGTAGCAGGGTGCTGGGGATGGTTTTCAATGAGTTGCAACTTACTGCTTCAGCTGCTTCAGCAAATTGTTTTCCCGCTGGTGTTCAGGCAGGTTCTCTCCATGTCCTTGGCAGAATGACAAATGTAGCTACAGATTTCAAGTGTCACTCCAATACATTTCAGTGCCCCCCACCACTTACTAGGGAGAAGATTAGCAAAGAAAATCTTTTAGAAGCTTGAAATGATTCTTTATGTTTCTGTAACTGGATTGATGCTGTTACTTGATCCTGAAATAAGCAAAGAACAATAATTACAGGCTAGCGTTGTACTGTTGTCTCATGGTGTTACCTGTACTGGGTGGGAATTATTGTTACTATAATATTTAAATATATAATACCCAGCAACAGATAGTGACTCGCCTGCTGGCTGACAACTTCACATGCATACCATGTCAAGTTACAGCTAGAAAATGTATTTGATAACATTTTTTCCAACTTATCTCAAAATAAATACATGTTTACAAAAATACTCTTGTTAGTGCAGGCATAGAGCTATGGGCAGGCTGTGGATTTCAATCAGACATAGAACTTTAAATCTCCAAGTTGCTTCTCTGAAGACAGTTGGCAATGTAACACCACAGGCTAGCCCAATCTCATCTGATCTCAAAAGCTAAGCAGGATTGGCCCCTGGTTAGCAGTTGGATGGAGGACCACCAAGGAAATCCCAGGTTGTTATACAGAGGAAGGTAATGGCAAGCCACCTCTGAAATCTCTTGCCTTGAAAAACCTACAGGATTGCCATAAGTTGGCAAGACACAAAAGCCCTGCTTTATTTGTGGATCTAGCTGCTTGGCTTCTCTAGGTTGTTGCCTTGAATTACAGATATTCAGTGTTTGGGGGGAGAAAGTGGCTTGGGATTCATTCTAAGCCCTTCAGAGCCAATACAGTAGGTTAGGGGAAAGGGATAGAAAAATACGTTTATAATTACACAGACTAACTTTTCTGCAGAATAGGGCTGTCTTGCTTTTAGAGGTGTACTGTGAAGAGTAGTATTCATTATCTGAAGATCTTCCATATACTGCTCTTCAGCATATGCTTTGATTGAATATGCTAATTAAAAACATATTTAGGTTATTCAGAGTTGGGGGGGGGGTGAAGCCAGTTTTCGGCAAGAAATCTGTGACAACACTTGAGGTTCAGGGCTCAAGAAAAATGTCCTGTCCCTTTAATAGAGGAAACATGGCATGGAGGTAAATTATATCACCTCCTAAATAACATACCACGAAGCCTATATTAAAGGGACGAGATATCTTTTATCCAATCAGTTGGCAACCCTAGGTCAGATGACTAGTTGAGTTAGGGCTGCCAACCTCCAGGTGGGGCCTGGAGATCTCCTGCTGTCACAACTTATCTCCAAACAACAGAGATCAGTTACCCTGGAGAAAATGGCTGCTTTGGAGGGTGGACTCTAAGGCATTGGACCCTCCCCAAACCCCACCCTTCCCAGGCTTCACCTCCAAAATCTCCAGGTAGTTCCCCACCCACAGCTGGCAACCCTATCTTGAATGGCATAGTAAAGTTTTTAATTGTGCAGAGAAACTCTTAGATTCATTATTAATACATACTGTTCTGTTTCATCAAAACCAAGAGGAGGTAGGTATGCACACAGAAGAGCATCCCTCCCTTGTTTCAGCTGCCTATGGGGACTTCCTGTTTTTAATAAGGGTAAAGACTACAGACTGAGGTGTATGCATGACTTTAGCTTTTAACTACCAAAAGTTCAAGACTTAGGAGGAAAGCAATCAAGAACCTTCTACATGTGAAGGTCTACTGTACATTAATTCCAGAGCCATGTACTGCTGGAACCATAAAACTAGAGGTCTTGGGGCAAAATACCTTGTTCCATTTTTCAGTCTTCCATGTATGCCTGAGCAAATCCTGGCATGGACAAAGAATCAGGTAAAGGTATGTTTTCTGTGACATTCTGTAGTAGTAAACAAGAAGAGATGTAAAGCAATCGCTAGGTAACTTGGAAATATGGCAGCCTTACTCCTTCCTCATTTTATCTTCACCGCAATCCTGTCCAAGTAGATTAGGGTAAGATCATGTGACAGGGTTAAAGTCACACATCAAGCTTTATGGCAGAGTGGAGATCTGAAACTGGATCTTCCAGGTTACAATCCAGCACTCTAACCATTATGATACTGGTTTTCTGACATTTTGATTTTTCAAGACTATTTGTGTCCACATTCTGTGCATTTGCAAAAATATAATAACAAACATCCATAAATCTTTCTTTAGCAATTTGCTTTAATTGCATTACTTGCCCTTTTCTGCCACCCCAACAACCAGGTGTGTGTCTGTATACAGTGTCCTCTGAGGGTATGTACGTAGTTTACTGGCATTCCCTTGAATATCAAGCATACTAGTAATTTCCTGTGATTGACCCTTCCTGGATTCTAGCTATAAACAAGATACACCTGATGGGGATTTTATTTCAATTAGCTCAAAATTTAACCACTGACACATGTACTATCACCTTATACAGGGGCTGCTTTTTCAGTGAAGAGAATTCTCCTTACTGTCCCTAAAAGAAAACAGTTTATCTGTTTCCCTGAGTTTGTGATCTACTGATAGAAGGTTAGCAATCCAGGATGGAGTTACTCAAGGTAGGTATTACTTTTAGAAGAAGAAATTTTAGTAGAAATTGAACCTTTAATACCTTTGTGCAGACAGAAGTGAGCACTGTCTATTATCTTTTCTGTCAAGATAACATCAGCATAATTAATTTACTGAGTGCTTTAAATGAAGCAGATTATGGATCACCCCCAATAATTTATTTTCAAAAAGTCTAGAATTCTGCACTAAAACACACCATTCTCCCAGATTTATTGACTGGCATACACCATATGCATCAGGAATGTACAAATAGTCATTGTGAAAATAGTTGTTTCAAGACATGGTTTCCTGTAATCCTGAAGATTTTAATATAAGATGTAAACTAACCAACAGATATTTTCTGTTTTGATAATCTGTGTGAAAAAGAATATAAAGAATGCAGAAATGTATTAATCCAGTAAATGAATCCAAGTTATTAGCTTTAGATACTATGTTCACTGAGGAAGCAAGAAGAGGCAAAAATTTATCTTGTGGAAGACTGCCAGTTCATAATAGCACAAAAGTGGGTGATGTTACCAAAAACTGATGTAAAGAGTTATATTTCCCGGACGGCTCCTCGCCCTCACCATCCTTGGTGCCAGACTAAGTGTTCCCTGACTGGTGTTGCCAAGCGGGGGAGGCTGAGGTGAAAGTACAACCTGTGATTGATACCTATCTGCACATATTGAATTCCAAAGTAGGCACAGTTAACAGAAAGTAATTTGGTCCTATCTAGCTGAAAGGCAGACATGGCTACTTTATAATCTTCCTGCTGTGCCCTGGCCATTTGCTGTTGATTAATGCCTTGCAGCTGATTTTGCTGTTGATTAATGCTTTGCAGCCTGTACCCCTCTGTAAAACATCTCATCCTACATTTGAGTCCCATTCTACCCCTTGATGTATATATTTACTTAACACCTTTGAATAAGATTTAGGAATAGTGAATGCAAAGGTTAATTAGATTGTAGATTAATAGGAACATTTCATATTTAGTTTAGGTTCCTTTTAGGCATACTAGGCATAAGGATATGGTTTATTAGGCAGACTAAGTTAAGATTTAGGTCAGAGTTCCCCAACCTTTTTGAGGCTGAGGGCACCTCTGGAATTCTGAAGTAGAGTGGTGGGCGCAGCCCCAAAATGTCTATCCAAAAGAGCCAACCACAAAACGTCAGGGAGAGAGGTTATGTAAAACTCTAGTAATCACTCTTCAGTACCACAGGATACCTTTTAAAAAGAACACATTGTTTAGGGAAAAAATTGTTGCATAGGGTTGCCAACTTCCAGGTGGTGGTTGCAGCTCTCCTGGGATTACAATTGATTTCCAGGTGACAGAGATCAGTTCACCTGGAGAAAATGGCTGCTTTGGAAGGTGGATTCTATGGCTTTATACCCCACTGAGGTCCTACCAGTCTGCAAACCCTGCCCTCCTCAGGCTCCACCCCCAAAATCTCCAGGTATTTCCCAACCTGGAGCTGGCATCCCTATGCTCCTTCAGTCATGTAGTGAAGATCCTTGTGCTGTTTATGGCAGCTACTGCTGAAGCAATTTGTTTTTTTACCTGCACAGCCAATCCGATCTCTGATGGCCAGTCAGAAGCTCTGCTGAACAGAAGTCCCACCTGGCCCTGTCCACTTTTTCAAAACACTTGGTGGGCACCCGGAAAACTTTTGGTGGGCCATGGTGCCACATTGAAGAGGACCCCTGATGGAGATAACAGAGGTATACATTTTTGCGTGCATGTGCGTGCGTGTGGGCGAGGAAGCGAATTCCATTTCCCCCCCTATCTGTGTTCTGCTGCAGCAGATATTTTCTTTTTAGGGGAGCGTGTGCTTGTGTAGCAGTAGTATGGAACGTAGGTGTGGTAGGGGAGGTTAGTGGAGGAAGGCTGCAGGAACACCACCTGCACTCACTGAGAATGGAGGACGATTTATTCTTTGTCTTACTGGGATAAGAAATAAGTCTGGTCATGGTAGCAATGTGAATGATTTCTTGCCCTCCAACCAGTGTGTTCAGAGAGGGATTATTTTTCCAGGTAGGGTGTGCACTGCTCCCAGCTGGAACATGGGTTGGTGAAAAAACTGGTTCCCTTTTTTTTTAATATGTCCATGTGTGTGTGTGACCGTGTGTGCACCTCAAAGTCATGATGACCTCTGGTGACTGACCCCTACAGGGGGCCTGGAGGATATTCAGAGAGGGTGGCTGAATAAAGCCTGTGCTTATCTCTGGTATTTCAAGGAGGTCTGCCATCCATCAGAGCTCTTTTTGTAGAAAAAGCCCAGCAGGAACTCATTAGCATAATAGGCCACACCCAACAACAGGAACTCATTAGCATATTGGGCCACACCCCTGACAGCACAGCTCATTAGCACATTAGGCCACACCCCCATGTTACCAGAAGTGTGGTTATCCAGCCACACCCACCTTTTGCTTGTTATTCTGTTTACCTTGTTTGTTGTCCAAACCCAGGGCTTTTTTGTAGCAGGAACTCCTTTGCATGTTAGGCCACACACCCCTAATGTAGCCAATCCTAATGAGTTCCTGCTGTTGGGTGTGGCCTATTATGCTAATGAGTTCCTGCTGGGCGTGGCCAACTTGGGAGCCAGCCGGAACTCCGTTCCTGTGCGTTCCTGCCCAAAAATAGCCCTTCAAGTACTTGTGAGAGTCAACCCTGCTTAGCTTCCAAGATCTGACAAGATCAGGCTTGCCTGGGCTATCCAGATCAGGGCAAATCTGGTTTTCTTTAAGGTCAATTCCCCACTGCTTGGCTTCTCTGACAGGTCTTTTGAATAGTAGTGAGTGGCACACTCCAGTCCCTTCTCATAGGACAAGGTGCGTCATAGTTTTATCCCATTGCCTTGTACGTCTTCTGCCCCTTCCTTTCTTCCAAATGCCAGCTCAGGACCATGCCCACACACTGCACTCTATTATGCTGCTACCATTGGGATCAGTTGCTGGCCATTCTGCCATCTGTTGCCTGCTGCTCCAGTCTGCATGCCAGTGCTCACCTCCAGCTTCAGCTGTTCTGTCTTCCATTGTGCCATGCCCAGTTCTGCCTTGTTTGGTATAGTGGTTAAGTGCATGGACTCTAACCTGGGAGAACCGGGTTTGATTCCCCACTCCTCCACTTGCACCTGCTGATGTGACCTTGGGTCAGTCACAAGCTCCGGCACAGCTGTCCTTGAAAAAGAGCAGTTTGTGTCAGAGTTCTCTCAGCCCCACCCACCTCACAGGGTGTCTGTTGTGGGGAGGGGAAGGGAAAGGAGTTTGTAAGCCACTCTGAGACTCCAAGTGAAGGGCGGGGTATAAATCCAATCTCTTCTCTTCTTCTTCTTCTTGTTGACCCTTGCCCAGTTCAGGGATCTGAATGCCCAAATTGCAGTCAATGCCCAAAGTCCAGGCATTACTTCTGACAACTGTGGCTGTTGCTGTGCACTGTCCACATCTGCTCAGGTCTTGTGGGTTGGTTCAGGTGCTGGAAAAGGATCAGGAATGTAATAGGAACTTTAAAAACAGTGGTTTGCCTTGCTTTGACCAATTTCCCACAAGCTGCTGCAATGCACTCGCTCTTCCCTTTGCCTGGATCGTACGTGTCAATTTCACACAGGATTGAGTAGAGGCGGGGAAAATTGGGCGAAGCTGCGGGGCAAAATGCAGCCCTGCAGCACTTAGTGTGAAATTGACACGTACGATGGGGCAAAGGGAAGAGCGAACATGCTGCAGCAGCTTGTGGGAAAGCGGCCTTTTTTGTTTTGTTTGTTTTTAAGTGAAAAATTGTTATTATTTCCTGTTGACTTCAATGGGATTCTGAATATTCAGATTTTTAGAATTCTGAGTCACAGCTCCAAATCCCAAATTTGAATTTTGATGCTGCTGCACATTCCTAGAATCTCTAAGCATACCTTTTGAAGCAAACAAATAATGAATGTTGATTTTACTGATAGTGCTTTTAATGTTCTTAGAATAACTAAGGGCTGCTTGTTTGCTGAAGGCTTTGTTTTCTTTTGTAACTAATTTTTAATGACTTTTTGTTACTGAATCTGTTACAATCTATTCTAATGATCTTTTGTGCATTATTTTTAATATTCATACAGCAGGAGGACAGGAGAGCCAGTTTGGTGTAGTGGTTAAGAGTTGTTAGCCGAATTGCTTTATTTACAGCAATTGGCAATTTATAAATGGGTGCTTGCCAACTATACCAAGGTCCTGTTCCCACCAAGGGTTACCAGAGAAGGACAACGAGGCTGTTGTTGCTAAAATAAATGTCTTTTACTTAAGAAAATAAATCTCATACAAACAATACTGATGCACTCATACATTCAATCAAGTTCCTTAGAAATACAGTTGCATTAGCAGGTAGGGTGATGATGGGCTGTACTTATCTGCAGGGCTCTTTTTGTAGAAAATACCCAGCAGAAACTCATTAGCATAATAGGCCACACCCAGCACCAGAAACTCATTAGCATATTAGGCCACACCCCTGCCAGCACAGCTTATTAGCACATTAGGATGCACCCTCATGTTACCAGAAGTGTGGTTATCCAGTCACACCCACCTTTTGCTTTTTATTCTGTTTACCTTGTTTGTTGTCAAAACCCAGGGCTTTTTTTGTAGCAGGAACTCCTTTGCATGTTAGGCCACACACCCTCATTCCTGCCCAAAAGTAGCCCTGCTTATCTGTCTTCGCAGCTTTGGTTGTTCCAATGAAGAATAGAGGGGAAGAAATGGAAAACTAAGGAAATTCACACACGACCAGAACCAGCCAGAACATGTGGGCAGTGGAGTCAAGGTTTGGGGATAGCAAGTGGGACTTAAGAGGGTTAAAAGCAGACAGGGGTTGTTGCGGGGGAGATGCTAGCTAATCAAGTAGGAGAGAGAGAGAGATCATGTGACTGGTTCTCTCCTTTTATCGGGGGATATAGGAGGTGGGTGGTGGCCGTGCCAAACTCCTGGCTCACCTCCCTGTTAGTCCATCCCAAAAACAATCCTATTGGTTGCATGTAGGGAGGAGTGGTTACCTAACAGGAGTGGCCAATATTGTAGCAATGAATATAGTTCATAAATCAAAATATCAAGTTCATTCTCTAACAGAGTGGCAGACTCTAATCGGGGAGAACTGGGATTGATTCCCCACTTCTCCACATGCAGCTGCTGGCGTGACTTTGAGTCAGTAACAGTTTGCTCTCTCAAGAGCAGTTCTTTCAGCGCTCTCTCAGACCTACCTACCTCACAGGTGTCTGTCTGTCTGTTGTGGGGAGAAGAAGGAAAGGGAATTGTAAGCCGTTCTGAGACTCCAAGTGAAGGGCAAGGGTATAAATCCAGCTCTTCTTCTGTGAGCCCCAAAGTAGTATTTGGAAATGGGTTTAGAAACTTCTGATGATTTCCAGGCCTCTCTGTGAGATAGATGCAGGAGTCCTGCTTCATATGCAACTAAACAGGCCAGGGAAAGCAGATGTGCCAGTTACTCATGCTTCTGTTTTTCTAGATTCTCTAATGCAGGAACGAGCTCTGAATAAGTCTGATCAACAGAGCTGTACTTTTTGGCACTGTAAGCAATAAAGATATGCATGGAGTAGAGGTTTTGCAATTTAAAATGTTTTATTCAAATAGAAAAGCCACCTTGTGGAGATGTGCAACTGTAGCAATGAATGGTGGCCACTGGAAATGTTCTGCCTGATTTAAAGTTGCTGAGTATTGCCGTTATAACTCAGCTACGTGCAGCTTGGGTGAGAAGGGCAACAGTGTCACCTGCCAAGGTAGATAGTGTGTCCAAGTCAATAAGTGGTAATATGTGCTCCTCAGAGAGTTAGGATGACAAGCTATAACTTGGAAAAAGCAGGCAGGGTTTTTTTTGTGTGTAAAGCTTGCATGATGTGCCTCTCTTCTGGAGAAAAGCTTAGCTAAATTCATAGACAGGGTGACCAGATGCAAAGGAGGACAGGCCTCCTGTACCTGGGCACTTGTCTAGCAGGGGGTTGATTAATGCCTATCAAGGAGTATTTGGAATGCTGCCTGGATTTTACCAGAGTTGAACAGATGTGGACTCTATGCAGTACACATAAGGGATAGCAAAAGTTAAGCAAGTCTGAGAGGTGGAGCGCTTAACTTTTAAAGCAAAATATGGCTTTACTTTGTTCAAGATAAACATCATCAATAATATATTCAGCATGGTGAGAGGCCCATTTTCTGCATAGTTTGAATTTAAAAGTTATGATTTCTTATGCTGGCTGACCTCTGGGTGAAATCAGGCCAGCATGTTAACTATGCACTTAATTGTGCAATGAGCCCAAAATCGTGTTGCATTTCTCATTCAGGGGCACTGGAAGCACAGTAACTTTTCTCCAGAAGTTCCAAGCTGGTCTTGGTCACCCAATTAAACACAAGGCAATACATTCTTAGTTGTAACCATACATTTTATTAATCCTTCTCCTCTGGCCCCAACATATGTGGATCTCAATATGCTTGAGTAAGCCTTTCCTTTCCAATTTTTACCCCTAATCTCTATACCAAGTAGGCCTCCTTCCTGAAGCTCTTGGAGTGAAAGAGTGCTGCTTACCGTCATGATTTTGTGCTTGTGTCTAGTACAAAGGTTTTCAAAAGATTTCCACAGGCAGTAATCAGGATGCAAAGAAAATGCCAACTAGTTTCTAAAATCAGTTTCATTTTAACTTTTTCTTGGGAAACTGTTTCGTTATTTTACAAGTATACATTGGCAGATGATGTCTGCTGGCCCTTGCTGTAATGACTCACAGGAACACAAAACACTGTGTTGCAGCTGCAACGCTGCTGATTAGAATCCCATTCAGGAAAAGGGCTTAGGCAGTATATTTTCTTTTTAAGCCACCTGTACTGTTCCTCCTTCTTCTTCCCCCTTACGTAAGGAGAAGATAGCAAGATACACAGAAAGCAATTTTGCAGTTTTATTTTTAATTAGAATCCACAAGTACAGGCCAGGATCCAAAGAACTGTGCAGCTACTACCATTTGCCAAAGGGATTTTGGATTTATGCAAGTTGAGTAAAGCAAGTGAATAAATGAATAAAGTAAAGTTAAAAAGAGACTAAAAAAAAGCAATATGAGTTCTGAGTAAATAAGTAAAACATAGCACTGAAGCATTTACAGTGCAATTGTATGCAGAATTACTCCCTTCTGAGTCTGCTGAAATCAGTGTGCCTAGACTGGACAGTCTCTGTATAGGAAGGCTGTGGGCTTAACATGCATGGGAAACTATAGGTGTTTATACAAAAATGCTAGAAGTGTCCGAAATAAAATTGGGGAATTGGAATGCTTGGTGTTTGGGGGGGGGGGATAGACATTGTGGGTATTTCAGAAACTTGGTGGGTGAGGAAAATCAGTGGGATACGGTGATTCCTGGTTATAAATTATATCGGAAAGATGGGGGGGAAGGGTTGGAGGTGGGGTGGCTCTGTATGTCAGAGAGGTTATACAGCCCAGTAAGATTGAGAGGGTAAGAAAATTGGATTTGCTTCTGGAAATGCTATGGGTTGAAATAGTGGGCCCAAAAGGAAGCTTAACATTGGGAGTTTGTTATCACCCACCAGATCAAAAGATAGAGGAGGATTATAAAATGATGAATGAATTAAAGATAGTGGCTAGCAGGGGTCATTTGGGGGGGGATTTGGGGGGACGAAGCGGGCGGCTGAGCGTGGGGGAAGCCGCCGCTGCCAGAAGCAGCCCCGCCGTTCCGCGGCTTGCCTGCGCCGCCGTGACCCGCCCAGGCCGCCTCCTCCTCCTCGCAATTGCGGGAGATCCCCTGCCTCCACCTTAGGAATGGGAACCCAATGATGTCAGGGGGCGTGTCCTTATGACACACTTCCGGTGATGTCAGGGGGTGTGGCATATGCTAATGAGTTATGCTAATGAGTCCCCCTAGCTCTTTTTCTACGAAATGACCCCTGGTGGCTAGACAAAATAACTGTGCCATAATAGTTGATTTGAACTACCCACACATCGATTGGGTCAATATGTGTTCAAATGGGGAAAAAAGATTGAGTTTCTAGACGCTCTCAATCACTGTGCTATGGAACAGATGGTCACAGAACATACAAGGGGAGAGGAGATCCTGGATTTGGTTCTAAGTAATGCCCAAGACTTTGTGAGAGATGTAAAAGTGATTGCACCGCTTGGGAACAGTGACCATAATGTTATTGAGTTTAACATTTGTATAAATAGGGAGTTGCCCAAAAAGACTGACACAACCACTTTTAACTTTAAAAGGGGTAACTTCTCTGATATGAGGGGACATGTGAGGAGGAAACTGAAAGGAAATGTAGAAAGGGTCAAAACCATTGGGGAAGCTTGGAAACTATTTAAAACTACAATCCTAGAAGCTCAGAAAAAATATATATACCACAGGTTAGGAAAGGCACAAATAGGTATAGAAAAAAGCCTATATGGTTAACAAAGTAATGGAAGCTGTAAAAGGTAAGAAGGATTCCTTTAAGCGGTGGAAAGCTAGTCTCAGTGAGGTTGATAAAAGGGAATACAGGCTGTGGCAAATAAAATGCAAGTCTGTGATCAGGCAGGCAAAAAGGGAATATGAGGAGCATATCGCAAAAAACGTAAAGACCAACAATGGCCCCGGTCACACTAGCGGGAAAAGCTGCGGTAGAAGTGCGGCTTTTTACAGCCGCAGCAAATTGAAGTGCAGCATTGGGATCAGACAGATCCCCCGAGCCGTGCCGCATTTGCTCCTCGGCAGGATCACATGCTGAGGGGGAAGCGATGGGACGAAGGGCGAGGCGAGGCAGCTGCACAGTTGTGCGCATGTGCAGTGTGGCAGGGCCTCACATACCATGGGATACGGGCATGTTGGCGATCATACGGCTGCCCATGCTGCACGTTTCCCAGTAAGTAGTAGTCTTTTGCAGGTCTCTTTTAAATCCGCGTTTTCGGCCAGTAGCGACGGGTTGGGGGTGGGTGTGTGACGCTTGCAAGATGTTGGCATCTAATCGCGCCGGTTTAATCCACCCTCAACCCATCTGTTTCGTGGGGTAAATCCTCCCGTGTGACCAGGGCCAATAAAACTTTCTTCAAATACATTAGAAGCAGGAAACCAGCCAGGGAGGCAGTGGGGCCCTTGGATGACCAAGGGGTAAAAAGAGTACTGAAGGATGATAGGGAAATGGCAGAGAAGCTGAATGCATTTTTTTGCCTCTGTCTTCACTGTGGAAGATGAGAAGTGCTTGCCCACTCCAGAACCACTGATTTTGGGATGTGTGTTGAAAGACCTGAGTCAGATTGAGGTGACGAGAGAGGAGGTCCTACTACTGATAGACAACTTAAAAACTGATAAATCACCAGGCCCAGATGGCATACATCCAAGAGTTCTGAAAGAACTCAAATGTGAACTTGTGGATCTCCTGACAAAAATATGTAATCTTTCCTTAAAATCTGCCTCCATTCCTGAGGACTGGAAGGTAGCTGATGTCACTCCCGTCTTTAAAAAGGGTTCCAGAGGAGATCCGGGAAATTACAGGCCAGTCAGTCTTTTGTGAATATCAGGTAAGTTGGTGGAAACTGTTATTAAGGAAAGAATTAGTAGGCACATTGATAAATAAAAGCTATGAGGCAGACTCAGCATGGGTTCTGTAAGGGAAGATCTTGTCTCACTAACCTGTGTTTTTTGAGGGAGTGAACAAACATGTGAACGAGGGGGACCCAATAGATGTTGTTTACCTTGACTTCCAGAAAGCTTTTGCTAAAGTTCCTCATCAAAGGCTCCTAAGTAAGCTCAATAGTCACGGGATAAAAGGACAAGTCCTCTTGTGGATCAAAAACTGGCTAATTAATAGGAAACAGAGAGTGAGTATAAATGGGAATTTTTTT
>NW_015176464.1:13183-16725 GCF_001447785.1 Gekko japonicus | reverse complement strand
CATTGGAGCAAAAAATCCTAACTATAAATACGCATTGATGGGGTCTGAACTGGCAGAGACTGACCAAGAGAGAGATCTTGGAGTCATAGTAGATAACTCAATGAAAATGTCTAGACAGTGTGCAACTGCAATAAAGGTCAATGCTATGCTGGGGATTATAGGGAAGAGAATTGAAAACAAATCAGCCAGTCTTATAACGCCCCTGTATAAATCAATGGTGCAACCTCATTTGGAGTACTGTGTACAGCTCTGGTCACCACACCTCAAAAAGGATATTATAACATTGGAAAAAGTGCAGAAAAGGGTAGCTAGAATGATAAAAGGGTTGGGACACTTTCCTTATGAAGAAAGGTTAAAACGCTTGGCAGGGCTTTTTTTGTAGAAAAGCCCAGCAGGAACTCATTAGCATAATAGGCCACACCCAATAGCAGAAGCTCATTAGCATATTAGGCCACACCCCTGACAGCACTACTCATTAGCCTATTAGGCCACACCCACATGTTACCAGAAGTGTGGTCATCCAGCCACAACAACCTTTTGCTTCTTATTCTGTTTACCTTGTTTGTCATTAGCATAATAGGCCACACCCAACAGCAGGAACTCATTAGCATATTGGGCCAGACCCCTGACAGCACAGCTCATTCGCACATTAGGCCGCACCCCCATGTTACCAGAAGTGTGCTCATCCAGCCACACCCACCTTTTGCTTGTTGTTCTGTTTACCTTGTTTGTTGTCAAAACCCAGGGCCTTTTTTTGTAGCAGGGACTTGTAGCAGGGACTCCTTTGCATGTTAGGCCACACACCCCTAATGTAGCCAATCCTAATGAGTTTCTGCTGTTGGGTGTGGCCTATTATGCTAATGAGTTCCTGCTGGGCGTGGCCAACTCAGGAGCCAGCCGGAACTCTGTTCCTGTGCGTTCCTGCCCAAAAATAGCCCTGACGCTTGGGGCTCTTTAGCTTGGAGAAATGATGGCTATGGGGTGACATGATCAAGGTTTATAAGATTATGCATGGGATAGAGCAGGTAGAGAAAGAAGTACCTTTCTCCCTTTCTCACAATACAAGAACTCATGGGCGCTCAATGAAATTGCTGAGCAGTCGGGTTAGATAAAAGGAGATACTTCTTCACCCAAAGAGTGATTAACACATGGAATTCACCGCCACAGGAGGTGGCGGCGGCTACAAGCATGGATGGCTTCAAGAGGGAATTAGATAAGCCACAAGGTATAGATAGGAACTCTCAGTCTGGGGCAAGTGATGCAGTGTATTCTTGGTGCCGGGGGGGCAACAGTGGGAGGGTTTCTAGAGTCTTGGCCCTGCTGGTGGACCTCCTGATGGCACTTGGTATTTTTTGGGCACTGTGTGACAGAGTGTTGGACTAGATGGGCCATTGGCCTGATCCAACATTGGCTTCTCTTATATTCGTATGATTGTGTTGGAAACTGGTTAATTGGTCAGATTAATCTCTAAGGAAAGTTTGAGTGGCTCAATAGCTGCTCTTGATTGATCAGGAAAATTTAATGTTAATGGAATACTTTGAAAAAAATGCATGGTAGGCACCATCTTAGAAGGGGCATTCCCACCTTCTCTCTTATGTTGGAGGTAATGCTTCGACTGAAGTAATGCCTGATGTCACCTGCACTCATATAATTGGGAAACACTCAGAAATAACTTATTAATGAAAACTCATACATTAGTTGACTAAGGTGTCTTGAATTGGATGACATCCATAGAAAACTGAATAAAGTGTATACGTAAATACTGTTTCTTTTCTTGTGCTCTGACATAAGACCAGGATCCAGCTACAGCTGCAATGATCAAAAACATGACACCCCTCCCTACAGTCTGAAATGGTACAGTCTTCTTCTACATAATGCACAGGTAGTTGGAACAAAAGTAGATTCATTTGAAATGTGGTGTTGGAGGAGAGTTTTATGGATACCATGAACTGCCAAAAGACAAATAAGTGGTTCCTAGATCAAATCAAGCCTGAACTCTCCCAAGAAGCTAAAATAACCAAACTTAGGCTATTGTCTTCTGGTTACATTATGAGAAGACAAGACTCACTGGAAAAGAGGAAGATCCACCATGAGATGGATTGACTAAAGACAGCCACACCCTTCAGTTTGCAAGGCTGTTAATGACAAGACATTTTAGAGGTCATGAATCCATAGGGTTTTCATAAGTCAGAAGTGACTTGACAGCACACACATACATATACATAGGTGGAACACATGTGTCTTTATTCAATAATTTCACCCCTATGTGTCTAGTCACATTCAGCTGCTGCCTTTGCAAAGGGGGACATTTATTTTTGTTTGTTTCTTTGGGAGCTGCAAGCTTTTCCTAAAAGATACACAATAAGAAGCTTAATGAAAAGGGTGGGGAGCAATTTTAAATAAAATCTTTATCATCTTCCTGTGAAAATACATTTTATTTTTGTTTTTTCCTATCAGAAAATATAGATTGTAGTGATTCATCCTCATCCTCTTTTCATTGTTTTTCTTTTGGTTTCAATTACCTGTCCTCTGGCAGCAAATGGTATACATTTGCAATGAAATGGGGAGGCCTTGTTGGGGGGGGGGGGACAATCCACACACACAAACCAGGGGATGAGATAATAGCTACTGCAAAGCAATACAAAGTCATTTTCTTTACAAACTCTTTGATGTGTGAGTTGGGTTGGGAAAATGATGGGGTGATGACCCTACGTCTCACTGGCATTTCATGCTTCTTAGCTCTTGAGCTGTTGGAGGGGAAGATGAGATGTTGTTACATTAAGATGAAAGCCTGGAGAAATCTTCCCAAACTTTGTATAGATGTGGTGTACTTTTTTCTGAACTAAAACTGAAGGCACATTTTACTGTGACATCAGAAAAGGTTTAAGAATATGACATAAGGATTACCTGCTGGAACAGACCAAGCATCTAGTCTAATAACCAGTTTCTCAAAGTGACCAGATAGATTCATTTGGCAAGCATGAAGGCAATATTCCTTGCCTGCTGCCTGTCACTATAACTGGCATCCAGTGGTGTATTACCTCTGAGGATGGAGGTTTCAGTTAGTCATCATAGCTAGTAGATGCTGGAAGATGTCTTCTCCATTTATTTGTCTCATCCCTTTCTGGAGTCAACTAAGATGAAAACCTGCATCACATCTTTTAGCAGTTAAATTGTTTGTCATGTGAAGAAATACTTTTCATTTGTCTGTCCTCATTCTACTGCCAATCAAGTTCATTGGATAACATGAAATTATTGTTAATGTGAGAGGGAGAAAACTATTTTCAAGGCATTCTAAAGGGGCAGAATGAATGTGCAAAAATTTCTGGCACGCTAAAATACTTTTAACTAAAGGAAAGCTCCTAGATGAACTCTACTGACAAGTGGAGAAAAGAACGGATATCTCATTATAGGACAGAACAAAGTTTGAGTCCAGTGGCACCTTTAAGATTAATGAAGCTTTTGGAACTTCTGGTCTATGGAACAGCGATGGCGGAAGCTCTTCCCAAGACAGGGCAGGGCGGCTCACACGGCAGTAGCCT
>NW_015176464.1:6524-12428 GCF_001447785.1 Gekko japonicus | reverse complement strand
AATTTCAAATGGAGTCAGTCTACAGGGATTACTCCAATTACGTTAAAAAAATTAACCTACCTGGAGAAATAGTGGTTAGGTTTTTAAGAAGACAAACCAGAGATGCCATTTTAAAAGCAACTTCAGCAACTCCACTGAAAATGGGAAATGTAACCATCAAAACCTTAAAGGACATTCCATTTGAAATTAGACAAAAGAGGAAAAATTATAAGGACTTAATTTCTTTTCTTCAAACTAATGGGATATCGTACAGGTGGGTGGTTCTGGAGGGTGTCATCTTTAAGATCAACAATAGAAGAGAGAAGATAGACTCCACTCTTAAAGCTAAAGAATTTTTGAGATGTCAGCTGGGGACAGACAAAGAGTCCAAAGAGGAAGAAACGAAGTCTAGTGACTCTGCTACCTCAGGAACGGATGAGGATTCTGCAGCAGAAAAGGGTGCTGGACCTGCCAGAGTGGTATACGATTTTAGAGACAGAAAGCCGAAGTAAAGGCAGAAGGACTTGGAAAATGGCCTTTTGAAGTGATGACTAAGAAGATGATCAGACTTCTCTCATAACAAAATAACATATAAATAACGAATTGTTATAAGCAAGAACTCTACACGTATATTGTGATACTAAAACTAATTATACTAACATTTTTACTAACAGTGAAAAGACCTCCTCTTGGGGTTTTAGTTTAGTGTGGTTTGCTTTCCTTTATCCTTAGTTGTAGTCCCTTCCCTAATATTTCTTTGTAGTTTTTGTAGTATTTGCAAAATAAAAAAATATCCCTCCGGGGATTTAAAAAAAAAAAGACTAATGAAGCTTTATTCTGGGTATAAGCTTCCATGTGCATGCACACTTCTTCAGATATAGGAAACGAGATCTTGTCAGTCAAGTAGGTATCACCAGGCTAAGAATGTATTATATTCAGGGGTGTTCTTAATGATTCTGGGGCCCTTGGCAATACTGAAGGATGGAGCCTTAGAATCACTCAAGAAGAATGGGGGAAGAGAGATCAGCTGAAGAGTAGGGGCAGTTGCCCTACAGGTGATCACTCTCACCTTTGTCTCTCAGGCAGCACAGGAGCTCAGTGGAGACTCTGCAGCAGCAGAAGCTTCAGGACAGCAGCTTGGGTAGTGGTGGCTCCAAAAACACCCCCCCCCCCAGTTCAGGGCCCAGGGCAGCTGCCCCAGATGCTCTGTGGCTAACACAGCCCAATTCTATTAGAGGTGGCTAGTAAATTTAATTAGTCGCACAAATGTCGGATAGCAATGTTGCCATTGGGATTCTAGGCTGGGAAGCTCCTTATCACACCAATAGATCATGATTGCTAAATTACTTAAATGTTTCACCAAACACAGGCCCTTGCCACACGGCAGGGAAAACACCCGGCAAAGCGCGGCTAAAGAGAGCCGCACCAAAAAAGAGACGCGCGGGCGGGATCCCATGGATCCCGTGCACCGCGCGTCGTTGCTTCCCGGCACGATCAGACGCCGGGGAGGAAGGGACGCTCGGGAGGGGGAGGCTGCCGAACTGCGCATGCTCACACATGCACAGTTCGGCTGGGGGCCGGGGATGCGCCGGCGGCAATACGCGCCGGTGATCCCACGGCCAGCAGTGATGCAGACCAAATGGATGAACCACCTAGGTAGGTGGTTCAGTTTTGAAGCGATTCATCGGGGGAAGGGCCGGATTGGAGACGGGAGCACAACGCCAGCCAGATGTTGACTTGGGATCGCACCCGTTTGCTGCGCTTCCAATCCGGCCCACTCCCGGCCCAAAACGTCTCGTATGAACAGGGCCACAGTGTCTGCAAAACAGACAGGTCTCCACCAGTATCAGCTATAGCATGCCAGAGCAGCACAAGTACATAGAGAACTTATGTGGCAATATCTACACCACAAACATGTAGCAGTTTAACTGTCATGGTTTCCCCCAAATAATCCTTGAAATTGAGTTTGGGTAGGGTGCTGAGATCTCTAGCACAGAATTATGATTGCCAACCCCAGGCTGGGAGACTCCTGGAGATTTGGGGATGGAATCTGGGGAGGACAGAGACCTCAGCAGGGCGTGGTGCCACCCTCCAAAACATCCATTTTCTCCAGGGAAACTGGTCTCCATAGTCTGGAGATGAGCTGTAATTCTGGGAGATCATCAGGCCCCCACCTGGAGTTTGGCATCCCTACCTGAAACACTGGACATTTAACCATATTAATAATCCTTGGTGTGAAGGAGTAGGGGTTAGTTTGCACCTGTCTGCAGATGCATGAAGTGCAGTGAAGTGCATTGTGCAAACTCAGTTTCATGCAAATGTGACACCTAAGGCACATGGTAGTAGAGGTACAAGACTGAGTTTAGTTTAGGCCTTCCTTGTTCTTTTCTCTAGCTCTGTTAGAGGTGTGCATTGAGAAAAAACGAAAAGCAGAGACTGCTCAAAAGCTTAGTTAGGAAAAAGTGCACCTCCCATCTTCCAATAATTAGGGTTTCCCTTCCACTCATTGCCATTTTATTCTCTCTTCTCCAATAAAATGCAAAATGAGCCTGCCTAATTTGCAATTTCCCCCAACTGTTCTACTTACTGTGTACTGCAGTTTCCATTGGGGAGTATTAATGGTGTTGTTATCTTCCAATAATGTTGTCTTAATGCATGTTGTCTATCTGCCTCGTTCTCATGTAATGAAAAGCTTGTGTTTGACAAACAACTAAGATGTGTTTGCCTTTTGATTAAGAACATCTGAAGAAATTTCTATAGCTTGTAGGCTGGGAGCACAGAAGCGGGTTATAAAGAGAATTACATCATTCAGAGAAAACAGCCTTTGAGTATTGCTAGCAGGCAACATCTTCTGTTAGAAAGAAGGCCCTTTCTGTTTATGAGGGGAGTCCTCGATATTTTGAGTATAGAATGAAATGGAAAAACATAATGTATGAACTGTTTGTGAACAATTCCAGGCCAATTTCAGATTCTTGCTTCCAACGGGAGTAGCTCAGGAATGTTTTGGAGGTTGCACCAGGCTAGTTTTGTGGCAGAGAGGTGGATCATGAGTGCAGATTGAAGCAATCGGCTATTGACTTTGGTCAGTGCAGTGGCCACAGAACTGTTGCTTTGCATGAAGAAGAAGAGTTGGTTTTGTGACCCGGTCTTCACTACCTGAAAGAGTCTTTGTTATGTATTGGTACTGAATCATTCTTGAATGAATCACCCCAGAGGCTGGCTGAGCTTGGAGCATAAGAACAACAGCCTGCCAGGATTCTGAAAGTAACCAATGTAGTAGCAATGTTATGTAAATAGCCTATCACTGGGAGTGGGGTGTGTTTGGGTGTGGCAATTGCATGCTATTTAACATAGCTGAGGCTCGGGTTTTGTCTTGTGCTTGCTGAAATCACTAATAAAGTAGAACTGATCACCAGGCTTGTGGTCTGTTCATCCATGGAGCCCACTATTCAACAGTCTTGGAGCGGTTTACAATTGCCTTCCCTTCCTTTACCCACAACAGACACCCTGTGAGGTAGGTGGGGCTGAAAGAGTTCTGAGAGAACTGTGACTAGCCCAAGGTCACCCAGCAGGGTTCATGTGGAGGAGTGGGGAATCAAACCTGGTTCTCCAGATTACAATCTGCCACTCTTAAACACTACATCAAGCTGAGCCTAGAGGAGGTGTCTGTATTGTTTATCGATGAGTAAACCAAATAATTTTGATTTTCCTCAGCATAGCTATTAGCAATGCAGTTCATATATGTTACAGACTGGGAACCAATTTTCAGGCCAATAGTATGCATCAATGAGTTAATATGGAATATACACATGTGTTTTGCACATAACTTCCTGAGGGTGGCTGACAAAATTAGGTCATCCTTTCCCTTCTTTTGCCATTGTAACACAATTCTTTGCTGGTATTAGTGAAAATTGCCTGTCTGACAGGAGAGCAAAGAGCACTTTGCTGTTTTGAGAGCTTCATCCCTGACAGACTCAGTTAAACTCGAGAGCTACTGCAGCGTGAAGATCAGACTAAAGACACTGGCAGGGTGCAGCAGGTTCAAATCAGCCTTGATTAGTCCATCATCATTGATTGATTTAAAACTGAAGGTGCAAAGTTGTCAAAGTCACACTAGAGAGAGGATGGAACTGGTATTTGTGCCCTGGAGGACAGGACACTCACATGGGGGATTGTCAGGGCTTGCAACTCTGCTGGCTGAAAAGATGGGGTGGATGTCAAGTTAATCTTATAATTGAACTTCTTCATGCATTTCTTATTTTTAAAGCACCTACAGAAGCTGGGTGCTGTACTTCATCATAAGGTCTGGAAGAGGAGCTGTGTCCATCTTGTCTCCCCTTTATAATAGTATTTATTATTTTTTGTTTCCACTTTTGCTGTTCAGCCAGAATTACCTCTCAAAATTTCTTACAGCCATGAAAGTCCAATTAAAAAAATCAGTTGTAATAAAACTAAGGTGCTTAGGATGGGCATTCTTAGTGTGATACGGGTGGAAGAATGCCCATTTGCTGTCTCTTCTCCCTCTGGCCTTGGCAGCTGGGGTGGGGGGAGTTGGAGCTGGATCCTGGCATGGCGAAGAGGTGCCAGGCTAAAGCCCGTAACTGTGTCAGGGCAGCTGGTATGGAAGGAGTCTGCAGTCAAGGGCAGCTCACAGTGTAGCTCAGGCGGAGGGCCAGCTCCAGATTTTTGTGGGTCCTCAAGCGCCACCGTATCAGTGGGCCCTCTTCAATCCCTGCCTCTTCAGTACTGCCCCATTCTTCCTTGATCCATACCCAGGGTTGCCAGCCTCCAGGTGGTGGCTGGAGATCTCCCGCTATTAAAACTGAACTCCAGGCAACAGAAATCAATTCACCTGGAGGAAATGGGCACTTTGGATGGTGGACTCCATATGTCATTATGCCCCATCGAAGTCCCTCACCTCCCCAAATCCTGACCTCCTTAGGCTCCACTCTACCACCAAAATCTCCAGGTGTTTCCCAACCTGGAGCTGGCAATCCTATCCATACCTGACCCCCCTATTCATCCATGAAATTTTAGCCTATTTATTTATTTCTTATTTATTTATTTATTCATTCATATTTATAGCCCGCCCTTCCCACGAGTGGGCTCAGGGCGGGTAACAACATGTTATCAATACAAAAGCAACATTTCATTAATAGAATAAATAGTTAAAATACATGTGTGTATTTTAGAGTATACGTATGGAAATCCATAGCCCTCTTTGTTGCTTTTTTTTTTTTGGCCAGAAATGAATTTGAACTGTAGATGACTTCTCTTCTTTTATTATTATCATGTATGTATCTCCTCCCTCTGTTTAATTTAAAGTGCACAGCTATTGCATACATTTACAAATTCCTGCCTGTATAGCAGAATTACTCAGCATCATTATTGTTACTACTGCGACTGCTATTATTATAGCTGTTAACTGATTTGAGGGATTCTAGTGAACAATATGAGTTTGAGCCTGTGTACACAATTGCATTTTGAAGAAAACAAACAGTCTGAAGAAAGGAGCCTCCTCTGGAGTTTCCGAGCAGGGAAGTGGTGCAGCAGGTCTGAGAGGGTGGCAAGGCAAGATGGCTCCCAATTGGCTGCTGTTTATTTACTGGGACAACAGAGACACAGATATTAACAAACACAGCTTCAACAGTCTGCTGTTCAAAACCCCTTTTAGACTTGTGCACCTATCTGAGTGTGTGCAGTGGTGCTGGGTGATGGCCAGGGCTTTTTTTTTTTTTGAAAAAGAGGTGCCAGAACGTTCAAGAGGGAAATGAAGTTTGTATACTGTCTGTATACTGAAAACTCACGAACTTTTAAACATTTTAAAAAGAATCTTGTCGAAGAGTTTCCAGAACCCCATTCCCATGCATTCCCCCAGAAAAAAAACCCCTAGGGCATTTTCTGTTATCTTCAGAGGGCAATGAG